>NC_067286.1:66228502-66419381 GCF_020740795.1 Apus apus
CTGTCTGAGCATTCAGCAATAAAATCTGCAGGTTCTTTTTTCCATGTGAGTGTCACAAGCTCCTGTTGCTGCTGCAGCAGGACGTGGAGGTGCCACCAACACTGGTGTCCCACGGCTCAGTGCTGGGCAGGCGCGGCAGAGAAGCCAGAGTCATGCAGTTTACCTCCCTGTCCACCAGACAAGGCTGGCAGGGAGCAGAAAAGCACCAGGACTGGGAGCCTCTGTCTCCATGAACGCATTTCCTTTCCCCACCATCCATCTGCACTGGTGTTCAACACCACGATCTTACCAAAGCCACGGCCCTAACATGGATTCACCCCTGGCTCCATGTGCCTGGTGCCGATTCCCTTCTGTCCTCACCCCAGCCACAACCCAGAGTACCCTCCTTCCTCTCCCCTGTGCTGCTGAGAGACCTTTTGCCTGGTAGTCTACGTGCTTTGCAAAGACTTCATTTTACTTTTCTTCTGGAAATCTTCCCTTTCTCCAAGATTTTCACTGCCTCAAAGATGTAGTTCCCTTTGGTGGATAATCTTTTCCCCCCACGCCCTTTACAAGTTTTCTCACTCCTTATGTTCTCTTTAAAACTGATCATCCATTTGGGGCAACTTCTTTCACATTCTCCCTTTTGTGGAGGAGCCTAAATAAAGCCATGCACAGCTAGATTTCAGAAAGGCACATATATATATATATATATATATATATATATATATATATATATATATATTCAAGTGGGAAATTTATCCACTTCAATTGAAAGATCTCATATACAATAAAGAAATAGGTACTATTGTCTCCATTTAGCTTTCTCTTTCATCATTCCTCTCTCCAATTTCAAACTACACAGCAAAAGGAGCTGCTGCCAGAAAAGCTTTTTACCTTCTGGAAAACTAGAGATACTCACGGATAAGATATTCTCAGTAGAACAAAAAAATCTGCTCCATGTATAGCCACCAAAAATCTCTTCATCTGTGAGACAAGCTTGTTGAACCAGTGGCTCAGTCCAGGACAGGATTGTATTGCTGGTCACATCCCAGAGAGCTGCATTTCAAGCAGAGCTCTGACTCTGGAACAACAACAACAACAATGAATTCATTTTCTTTCTAAAAAAAACCCAACAGAATAAGAAACAAAGAAATAATCTTTTACCTTGCTCATCTGACTGGAAAAGCATTTGTAGAGGTATTATTAACTCTATCTGATTTCAGATTATTTTTTTTAAAGGAAATTTATTATGACAATTCAGGAAACCTAAGTACATTTCCAGTAGAAATACAGAAGAGTTTTGTCAATCCTCGTTTTATCTCCAAGCATGAGAAACCCCGAAATGTGCAAAAGATCTCACACATTAAATACCAAGTCTCATTGCTGCAGTATTTCCATATTTAACAGCGGTTTGATGAAAAATGTGTCAAACTCCCCTGCCGGCGTCGCTGCCTCCCTGGTGGGCGGATCTGCCGTGCCCGGGGCTGGGGGCAGGGAGGGACCCGTGCCCTCTAATCAGCCGTAATGAATGAGCTCGTGCCGAGGTGCAGCTCCAGGGCCAGCCCCGCAGGTGAGGCCGGAGGCCTTGACGTGTCTGTCCTGGTTGGACCCCGCCGGGCAGCGCAGCCCACCCAGCCCCGGGCTCAGCCCGAGCCATGGGAGAGAACTGGGGGGGTGAAAGTGAGGAAACTCCTGGGCTGAGAGACAGACAGTTCAACAGGCGGAGCAAAAGCCGTGCACAAGCTGAGCTACAGCAGGAATTGCTGCCCTGCTTCCCGTGGGTGCTCGGCCATCCCCAGGACGGTGACCTGGGAAGACAAACCCCCTCCCTCCGAGCATTCCCCCTTCCTCCTCCTTCCCCAGCTCTGGTCACTGAGCCCGACATCCCATGGTCAGGGGCTCAGCTGTCCTGGCTGTGCCCCCTCCAGCTCCTGGTGCCCCCAGCCTGCCTGCTGTGGGGCAGGGGAGGAGCAGAACAGCCTTGGGCACTGGGCAAGCGCTGCTCAGCAGGGAGTGACACAGCCCTGGGCACCAGCACTGGCTTCTGCAGACCCAGAGCTCCATGCAACCCACTGGGAAGATGATGAACTCTGTCTCAGACAAATCCTCAGCACTGCTGCCCTGTGGTTAGTAAAAACCATAGGCTCTTGGATTAACTTTGAAGTTAAACTCCCACCAAGGCCAGAAGAGGGTACCAACAAATGCCTCCTGGCACTTCTTTCAGCCCTTTGCTACAGAGGAAATACAGCCCACCCAGGGCAGAAGCAGAATGAGGAAGAGGTGGGTGAGCAACATTTCCCCACCCAGTGGCAACTGGCTGTTGGACCCACTGCGCCTTGGCTCGTGTCTCCATCTGGGAACACTCTGTGAGGATGCTGAGCCACTCAGTTTACCAGCCCTGGACTTATTTCAAGCCTGCTTTCTGTCAAAGGCCAGAAATTAGATGCATTCTTTAAATTGTTAAAGTGTTTATATAGTAAGCAATTACCAAATTCTACAGTTAGCAGTTCTACATTGTTAATAATGAATCTAGGACTTGTGTAACAACTCCCAAGGGCTTTCATTCCTCCTGGAAGGATCATGATTCATTATAAAAATGTCTGTACCTTGGCCAGCCAGTTGCTGACTGTCTGGGTCTGAAAAGGATTGACACTTCAGCAGTGAAGTCAGACTTAATGACCAGCGTTTTTACTAGCAGGGGAAGAGCAGTTCGGTCCCAGAGCCGTGATGGTGAAGGTGGCCAGAGGAAGGAGAGGATGGCTGCAGCTGGGAGTGGGTCTGTAGCCCTGTGGCACAGCCCTGCCGTGGCCAAGAACCTGCACTGAGTTTGCCAGGCCTCAGCACGCTGCCTCGGCACACTGCTCTGCCTGAGCTCTTTGTGCCCTGCCTGCAGCTGCCCTCCTGTCCCAGGTCAGTCCCCAGCTCCCATCCCACAGGGCAAAAATGTTGAAAACTGAAGAGTGATGGAGCTACCTGAGGTAAGAGTAGCGAGCTGGAAAACGGGCAGTTATTCCTACCTGGAGCCAGGGATGAGATCTCATGGGAAGTAAGTGGCAATAGAAGTAGCAACCCAGCACCCAGGGGGTTTATTCAGGTGTGGGGGGTGGCACAATCAGCTTGGAAAAGCTCTGATCAGGGCATTGATGAAAAAATCATTCTGGGGCAGAGGGGCAAACCTTCTTGTGAAAAGTAGGGGTAGGAGTACACAGAATTGTCAGAGTTGGAAGGGATCTCTAGGGATCATCTAGTCCAACTCCCAGTTCTTCAATCATTTTCCACTTCTACTGAAAGCTCAGATCTTCAGTATTTTTGTTTCGTTTTCCATTCTCTCCATTCTTTTTTAAAAATCTCTTTCCAATAAAGACAGTTGGAAATGAGCTGGGAGGGACAGAGAGACCTGAAACTGCAGGTGAAAGGGATGGTACTAAATAGGGTTTCAGGAAGAGAGAAAAATCTTCTCAAATGCTTGATTCTTATTTAATAAAAAGTGCAGAAAAAATATTGAACTATATATTACACTTTATTTGTGTTTTTGTTTTGTAGAATTATGTGTTTATCTTGCAGAAAAATTGTGTTTCTGAGCAGGCACAGTGGCTTATGACTTATGTTCAAGGCAAACACAGGACAAATGAGGTACCTCCAGCCTGCTGAATACCAGCCAAGCAGGGTTCACTGCCATGTGGTCCAGTGATAAATAATCACCGCTATTCAGTATAGACTGAATAAATGCATAAAAATCAGGGGAGAAAAAGAATCATGAAGGAGACACCTGAGCAGGCAAAACCACATAATATTGTGGCTCATAAACTGGACTGTGAGGCTTAGAAAGCTGTGGAGGACAAGTCTGCAGTAAGCGATGGTGTCTCTGATGGGTGTGATACACCAGGTCTCCTGCGGTGTTTCAGATGATACAAGGTGTGCTTTGTATCCCATTAATTATGTCAGCAACTGAAAGCTTAAAATAGCATCTGTGTGATGATCAGTGCTGGTTTCTGGAGGGCAAGGCTGCCCTGCAGGGCCTGCCTGGGCTTCCCCTCCTGCTGCTTCCTTGCCCAGGCAGCCCCAGCAGGACAACCTGCTGTGTCCCCAGGGAGGACAGTGGTGTCCCTGCTGCCACTGAGCTCACAGGCACTTGTTCATCTGCAGCCTTCCCTGAATTCAAGTCCTCTCCAAGCCATGGACACGCCACAGGGATGTGCTACAGGGATGTGACGTGCAGAGGGAATGTGAGGTGCCACGGGTGTGTGATAAGCCACAAGGATGTGATGTTCCATGGGAATGCCCCTTGGAGTGAGGGCAGCTCCTTCTCCTGCGGGCCAGCAGCTGCATGTGAGGGGCACAGTGAGCCCTGGGGCAGAGCCACGTGTCAAGGTAACAACCTGTGCTCCTATCCAGCACAGCCCCTGTCAGAGCAAAACTGAGCATTGCTGCAGTAACTGTGAAGAAAACCCCTGAAGCATTTTATGTTTACAGTATTTAAACTTTCTATCCTTATTTGCAATGAAGCAGAGCTTGAAACGTGCAGTTAGCCAGAGGAATCCTTGCTGTGTCATGCTTGCAGGACCAAACTGGGGCATTGCTATGGAGATCCAAAGGAGGGGAACACGAATGTTTCTGTCTTATGGGGCATTTTAAATCGAATTTAACATTAATGTATGCAGCTTTGTGAAACTATTTTTAAAACTATTGCCTGGGATTCCCAACCTGCCGTGTTCATCCTCAGAGGACAGAGGTGAGGTCTCTTGTCTCACATTGCACAGCAGCCTGGCTGCTGCAGCTGCCCTGCTCTAAGGAGATGAGATTTAGAGCAGAGACAGAATCTTTTACCACCTGATGTAGCTGGAAGAAAACAGGCCATATTTCAGAAACAAAAGCTCTCCAGATCTGAAATTTCACCTACCATGTCAGTGGCTCTGTAAAAAATACAGCCTTACTCTATAGATTTTACCTTACTTATATATTTAGATCAGGCTATAAGTGCATTATTTCTGCAAGATGGAAAGGTAATCTCATTTCTGACTGTGAGAGAGAGAGCAGAAGACACAAACAGCCGCTTGGTCCAGCCAAAAATCCATCTAGTCATTTATCCAGCATGAGCTGTGTCAGAAGGTAATGTGATTCCCAATCCCAGATCCTAACAATCTTTGCAAATCAGTGTACTATATAATGATAAGAACTAAAGCCTAATGCTGGGAGTAATAGAACACAGGTCTGGAAAATGTGTGCTGACTTTGCAGGTGAAATCCTGAAACCAGAAAACCTGGCAGTCTGGTTTATAAATGCAGACAGTGCAACAAAGATAATGCCAGATATGGAGAATGCAGGAATTAGGAAGACATAAAAGCAAAGATGTCAGCCTTGCACACTGCCTCACAGCTCTTTGCTGGAAGAGATTCAAGGATGCCAACCCAGAATATTTTTCTAGTGATTTGTGCCTCAAATGGTTTTGTTTTGAAAGAACATCTAGGATTGTTTTTTGTGTTATGAATTTCCTCAGTCATTGTGAAGGTCAAGTGAACCTTTAGCATCAACAAAGCAAGTTCCTGAGCTCCCAGCAGGCTCCCAGCGATGCAGCGTCTGAGACCTCCGCCCGGTTTCGCCGCTCGAGGCCTTTTCTTCCCTCTTTTCCCACTTCCAGCACGTCTCTAGAAAGGTCCCCCGTGGTGGCTCACCCGTCAGATGTTTGGCAGTGCCACGGGGGTTGCTCTCTTCCCCTGCCCGTGTCCCACCTTGCCACCACGGGCACACCCCGTGCAGGATGTGGCACGGCCGCGCCCGGAGCCTCAAGCGAGTGTTAGTCCATGACTTCAATATTCACACAGATAAACCACACAGTTATAGGGACACAATCTCCTGGCTTAATTCCTTTGCAGGCAGGAGGAATCTATAGAATTATTTCATCTGGAGTTAGCAGTTGTATCTTAAGCATGTATTTGTTTCATAGTGATAAACTGACTTTATCACAGCCTGCTGTCAGCAGGGGACTCCGGGTTCTCATGAACAAACCAAAAATTGAGGAGGTAAAAATAAGGGCAGGATTTGATGTTATAAAATTGTGAGAAGTTTACCGTGATTTTTTTGAAAAGCATGGTATTTTGCAAAATATTTGAAATTCTGATTGGTGAACTGACCATTCCAGGTAACCTGCAAGGGCAAGGCTGTAATTTCTTGCCAGCTCTATATTTTCAGCAAAGCTCTGAGAAACCTTGGATTTGCCCAGTGGCTAAAGATTCAAGTGCTGTCATTTCAGTGAAATGTCACAGATCTCAGGGAGGACATTTGTACATGGCAGGGTTTGCAGTGCTCCACACCAATTGTAGAATTATTTAAAGATGAAGGCGAGGTGGGGGCATTATGGAAACTCACTAAACTAGGTCTACTGAAAAAGAATAAGAAAGGCATTTTCTCCCTCTTATTCCGAGTTCAAATGAACTGCTAGTGTGAAATCCTGAACTTTTTCTACAAGATCATTTTCTTTACTTTTCCCCTCATTCATGCAAGATTTTACCCTATTTCTTCAAAAAATCAAAACCACTGTGAGCATGTTGGCTTGCTCCATTGTTCGTGGAATCTGGGGCATTTTCCTCTCATGGAAACAGCAGTAAGCCCTTTGTGGCACTGCAGGTGTGGGGCCAGGAAGCTGCACATGTGATGCAGCTGGTGCTGCTGGTGCAGGGAGCAGACACGGCTCATCCACAGGCCTGGCCTCCACATCCTCAACCTGGGAAAGGACTTCTATTTGTTGCTGTGATGGATACTTTGGTTTACTTCTGATATTCCTTAATGTTTTGCGTTCCTTGGCAGAACTCTGCCAAGCCTGAGAAGTGAATTTTAGTCCATTCCTGGGCACTGCAGAACTGTAAGAGCCCTGGGCTCTGCTGTTCTGGCTGGTGCCCAGCACAGGTGCCCTCCTGCCCCTGGGAAAGCCTGTGTCAGACTGGTTCAGGGCTGAGCCCGTTTCTTGGAAACCGTTCCTGTAAAACCCTGAACACCATGAGACATAAGAAATCATTCACCTCTATAAATGCTCCCAGAGAAGAGCTGGGGGTCCAACAGTGGAGCAAGGGCTGCCCGGCCAGTGCTCCCCTGCAAGCCTGGGTGCCTGCAGTTGGCAGGGAATCCGTCGATCGTGTTTGGGTGCTGGATATCCAAAATGTCCCTGAGCCAACCCCACCAGCCCCATGCAGCCCCAGGCAGGGGGACCAGAGCAGCCTCTGGGGGCAGACAGCCCAGGGGCTCCTGGTCAGACAGACACTCCCTCTTCCTCCTGGTCCAGGCAGAGCTGATAAACACAAGTGACCTGGATCCCTTTCCTCTCATCATAGTAGCTTCTTCTGCTACAATATTTATGACTTGTCAGAAATAATAATTGCAGGATTGCTCAGTGAATTATGTGTGAGGACTAATGCACATTTATGGTTTCTTCAGTGCTTCCATCTTGCTTCACTGGGAAAAGCAATTTGTTGGTTGCGTTTAAAAGGGACAGGCTGTTGGGGTCTTTTTGCTCAAGCACCTCCCAGCACACAACAGTAGCTCACAGTCTCCTGACACCTGTTTGTACACCAGCAATCCTTGGCTGGGGCATCTGACGGGACAGGCAACTTCACAAAGTTTTCCATGGGGAAGGCAGCCCCCTTCCCTCATGGCACAGGTTGTCCTGTGAGTGTGCCCGAGTCCCCCCTTGTCACTGCACCCTCGCCCCGGAGCTCATCATGTCTTCAGGACCACAGAGGGACATGGACCCAGCATGGGAGCTGCTCCAGCCACCTCACCCCAACCAGCACTTCAGGGCCAGGGCCCATGCTAGGTCTGGAAATACCCAACTCTGGCAGTTTTCTTCCTCTGGCAGTTTTCACAAGAAGTGGATAAAGTGGCAGTGCTCTCCAGGGTCAGGGGTGGAGTCTAAGCTGGTGGAGGAGGACAGCAGCGCTGCAGATGTGTCCCTGGCCGTTTACTCCACACTGATGTCAAGTGCACACTGAAGTACACAAGAAGCAAACATACCTTTGTGGAGGACAGCGAGCTGCAGCAGGAGCTGGTCCCCTGCATGGTCCTCTGCTCCCGACAGACCATGCTTGGAGCTGCCTGGAGCTGCAGTTCAGGAACAAGCTGGAATGGAGGAGCAGGCAAAAAGCAGCGTCCAAGGAGCAGCACAGGCCAGGGCTGCCCCTGCTGCAGAGCTTCAAGGTACTTCCCAGTCACAACACCATACCTGTGCTGATAATTTAGTGCAACATCAGATTGTCCCTCTGGATCCCTTGGCAGCCTCTGCCAGTCCCAGCACAACCTTCCCCTGCCCTGGAACCTGGTTAAACCTGCACAGGGGCACCAGGGCAGGCCAGGGTCCCCCAGCACCCCTGTCCTGCAGAGCAGCCCCTCCATGGGGAGCAGCTTCAGCCAAGGAGCTGCACATCACTCCAGCAGATAGACATCCAGCCGGTTCACAGGAGCTGACACCTGCTGATACTCCTTTTTTTTTTGTCTTATTTGTCTCCCTTTCTTGCTATGCAGCTGCAAACACCAGCCCTGTCCAGGACCTCAGGGTTCTCTCCACCAGTGGGACCTCACAGCCACAGGTGCTGCTGCGTGGCTCCTGTCCCGCAGCCCGTGACTCCCACTGGGCTCAAGACAGTCCTTTAACTTTCTTACAGGTGCCCAACCCTCCAGCTTAGTGCTGCTTCCCTGGAGACTTTGTAACTGCTGAAGTACCCCCTTCGGTATTTTTCCATGTCAGAGATTGCATGGAGATGACTGGAGACTTGTGTAACAAAGAAGAAAAGATAAGGCAACGTAGCTACAAATGGAAACAGGAACGTGTGCATAGAAAGGGCTTGTGATTTAACAAACCATCAGAGAAATTAAATGTAAATTGAGGCTATATGAATAAAGTCTCAGGCCTGGAATGAGTTCTTTTGCAGCCAGATTCAGTTTTCCTGAAAAAAGAGAGGCAAAACTGGGTGTATGTTATGTGGGCAGCATCATTTGTTACACAAGTCTAAACCGAAGCATCATCTAGTGCAGCTCTTAAACCTTGTTACGGGGCACAAAACTTCCTGTACCTAAAAACCGGGTCCCTTGGCTGCGTTTTTGCTCATGTTCAGCAGCGCTGCTCTGTGCTCGGGGGGAGCCTGAGGAGGGGCCCGAGCGGCTGCGGGGGGCACCCCGTCCTCCCGGGGAGCCCCCTGTGCCACCGCAGCACCGCGCCGGGGGCCCAGAGGCTGTCGGCTGGTTTGGAGCCACAAGGTCACCTGCACGGAGGGCAACTGGTTCTCAGAAACACTGATCGGGATGCAAATTCATTATTTACAGATGCCATTAGGCTGAAGGAGATGTGAGGAACAGAGAGATAGGAGCCGTGCCTCTGGCACCAGGGAAAAATATGTGACAGAAGATGAATTAGGGCTTGGCCAAATGAGTAAAAAGTAATTTGGAGAATGGGAATAGAGAGGCTCTTTGTTGAAGAGGTATCAGAGAGCCCTTGGCAGGAGCCGTGGCTGGCAGTGGGGTGACAGTAGGAGCTTGTGCTGGCTCCATGCACAGGGCTGGCTCCATGCACAGGGCTGGCTCCAGGCACAGGGCTGGCTCCAGGCACAGAGTTGGCTCCAGGCACAGGGCTGGCTCCAGGCACAGAGTTGGCTCCCATGGGGCTGGGGCAGCCGCCAGCTCCCCCCTGCCCCCAGCACCCCAGGGGTGATGCTGGGGACAGAGCCCCTCTCCCAGCTGTCTCTGATGCAGACATGGCATCTGTATCCTGCTGCAGACTGGCAGGAGGACCTGCCAAGTCTGCTGGCGCTCATCTGGAGATGCACATTTCAGTACCCACATCTTTTGGAGGAAATGTATAAACCATTAAATTAATTTAGTTTGAGAAAGCCTGTAGCTCCATGGTCTAGAAACTTAACAATGGTTTCACTCCTTAAAGCAAACATGTTGACTGTTCTGGCTGTGCTGCTTATTTGTTTTTTGGCTTCTTATCTGTCTTCTGTGGGGGAACCCTAGTAAAACTTACTGATTTCCTCAGCACAAAAGCATCAGCTGGACTCTTCAAGCAGGCTGGCAGACACTGCCTGTTGTCCTTTGTCATTGTCATTAGACACTACTGAGGGGCCCAGCCCCAGGCCAACCCCAGGGAGGCACATAGTTCAGATGAAGTGAGGACAGTGCATGGACACTGTCTGGGGTGGTTTCTGCCAGCAGCAGTCAATGCAGGTTTATACACATTCTTAACGCATCCCACCATTTCTGTGGTTGCGTGTCCTGTTATCTCTTAGGTGGGCCATGGGAATAAAATTACTAATTCCTTGGTTGTCACTGGTGTAAGAGCCAACGTTTCAGCTGCTCAAGGCTGAATGAAGGCAGCACCATTACTGGACATGATCCTTTAACACCCGGGGCTTTGCCATCTTTCTTGACCCAGAGGCCAACCCTTGGTGTCAGTCCTGTTTCCTCTTCCCTTCAGATGCTGGCTGCCATGAGAGTGTGGTCACAGCTGCTGGCAGGCATATTTAGGTGGCCCAGGCTATCTGTTTGCCTAATTCTGGGCCCAAATGACAGGCAATTAGCAGCTGACCCTGCTCTTTGGGGCAATGCACAAAACTCTGCCCAGCAGGTGCTGCCAGGAGTGACTGCTGGGCAGAGTCCCCCTGCACCAGCACAGCCAATGAGTAAAGCTGCTGTTCAGGAACCACAGTGAAGATGATGGAATTGTTGATAACTGCTTGTTATTAAATCCATAATTAACTCCAGAATATTTTGTCTTGCTGGGTATTAATGGAATGACTAGGAGCAATGCCCTTACCTGTGCTGGCATTGCCCATGCAATAACTCACTGCAGGAGGCTGCAGGCTTTTCATCTCCGAGGGAAAATAAAACACTTCTGTTTAGATAAATACCAGGGTTATTTTTTAAATCTTAGCAAAAAAAGAAAGATCTCTTCCCCAGAAAATGCTCAGACCCATTACAGAACTGTTTTACTAATTTGCATCTTATTTGCTTTCACACTTCCCATGTGCCTTGGAAATGTCGATGTTAACATGCATAATAGCAGTATATGCTTAAAATATTATTATAATATCTTATTTGGGATTCAGTGGGAAAAAATGGAAGTTTTCAGTGTGTGTATGCACGTGTGTCAGTGCACTCAGTTGACAGGCTATGTAATGTTTCACTTGTTCACAAGTTTCTATTTAAACCTCAGCTCGCAGTGCTCCAGCATGGTCCCTGGAGACAAAGCCTCCTCCTGCCCAGCTGGACATGACACAGAAATCTACTTTCCACAATCACTCAGTTTTCACCTGTAATTATAACTTCCAGCTTGACAAACAAACCGCTCTTTATCACTGGAGCAGAAAACATCTCCTGTTCATTTTGGTATATTGTAAGTGCAGGCAGGTTATATGTGGGTTTAAAAAAATGCAGTTTTGTCTACAAGCTTGAAAACTGTAGTGGCACCGTTGGGCTTTATTTAGCAGCACTGCAGTCAGAACAGAACGGAGGTAGGAGTTATCTGTCCCTCCCTCCGTAAGCATGCAGACTACCTCCCTTTCAACCCTGCTCAATGTTGGTTTAGGGATCCAAAAAAACTAAACCAAAAATGCAACTGCATGTAATGGTGATCTGAAAACATGAGTAGGGTTATTCCTTGTTTCCTTAGTGCAGTATTTCTCAGTGATTTGTGACTATATCTGACAATCCTGCACTGAGAGGAATTTCTCATAACCTTCCTTGCAGATGTAGGAGGTGGCAGCACATGAACTCTTACATCTTTCTGCTAACTTTGAAACTGTCAGGAAAGTGTTTGGTTTCATGAGACTGTTGGAAGTGGAAGTCACACCAGAAATAATGAAATTTTGCATTTGCCTTTTTCCTTGCATAATTGACCTGACCTGAGCAATCATCAGAAGAGGGGCTGTGAATCCATGACACCCCATGACAGGGATCAGGAGTTGCAGAACCCTCCTGTCCCAGAGGATGCTGGGCAGCACCACAACACCTGCCCACGGTGTCTGTGCTGACACAGGGTGCTGCTGATTAACAGAGCCTAATTAATACCAGAGTCTGTTAGGTGCACACCTAAAGTAACACACAGTACTTTTGCCTTAACATTTGTGCTTTTCAATGAAAGATGTGTCTGATGTGGGGCACACGAGTGGTTCTGGATGTTCAGATGAAGCAATGGAGTATCAGCCTTCACCCAAATTGTTTTCAGTTACATAGTATAAAAGAGCCCCAGGGTGCATAAATACTGCAACCCAGTGTATCACCCTCAGACTGGATCACAAACCTGATTTAAACAAAGCAGATTTCTTACTGAGCACTGATTTCAGCCCAGCAAACTGTGCCACCACAGGCCAGAGTCTGCTCACAAGCCACGAGCACCGACCCCGGGCTCTGGCTGGCGTGGCTACCACAGGGCCAGCAGCAACAGCAGCAGGGTAACAAATGTGGCCTGGAATCCCCGTTGCTGCTTGGCAGACAGTACAAGGGTTTGAAATGACTTGTGACTCAGAAAATGTACCTGCTCAACATACAAACCCATCTAATAGCCACCTGTGTAGGGCACATTTCATTTCCTTGAAGGTCTGTATGTAAAATCCTGTTGCAACAGAACAGGAAAAGAACAGAGCATGCTGTCTATGAAATTCCCTAAAAATAGTTCAGTAATAATGCTGCTGCTTTCTATAGACTTAAAAAAAGAAAGAAAAAAAAAAAGGACTCTCCAAATCTGTAATGAACACTAATACAATCAAACACAATCATCAGTAAAACTATTCACACTGACTTGATTAGTAAAAGGAGTATGCTAATGAATAACCTCAGCATCTTCCTCTGTGTTTGACAATGACACTGCACTCTCCATGCACTGCTGAGCACGGATTCCTCAGCTGTGGGAAGACAAACTCCTCCTTTCTAGTCTCTCAAAAGCTGATGTCTCCTGGAAGAGGAGTGCATTGTGGGGCTGCTGCTCTGCAGGGCCGTGGCTGGTCTGTCCCCACAGCCACCACTGCCGTGTCCCCTCCACAAAGGGGCCCCTTCGCCTCCGGGGCTGGTCGGGTCCCCAGCCCCAGTTTGGGGGATGCTGAGGGACAAGGATGGAAGGTGACTGCAGGTTTGTGGCTGTGCTGCTCCAAGCAGTAGTGGGTGGCCCAGGTCTGGACAGGTGGTCACAGCCAAATGCCTAGGCTGGCTCAGCAGAACTCTTCCACCAGCCGCTCCTGGCTGACATCTCTGCCTGAGCTCCCTGGCACAGGAGCCCCTCAGCCTCAGAGAATCATGGAATGGTTTGGGTGGGAAGGGACCTTTAAAGGCCATCTAGTCCAAGCCTCTGCAGTGAGCAGGGACACCTCTCATTAGAGTGGGCTGCTCAGAGCTTGCAGGGATGCTGGTGGCAATAGAGTGAGCTACAGGCTGCAAGCCTGCAGGAGCAGGGCTGGGAGATGCCCAAGACAGAAATGCCTTCCTGGGGCAAACTGGTGTCCACAGCATCCTCCCATCAGCACAGGGATGTGTGCTGGGCTCCTGCAGCACGGGGCTGACATCCTGCCTTCTACCTAAATGTCTCATCTGCGTTTGAGTTGTAATGAGTTACCAGCCTCCATGGTAGCTCTGGGCAGAGAAAGAAAGGCTGTTAACACAGTTAAAATGGCAGGCCTTCAAAAAGGAAGACAATGATTCACACGCTCAGTGCAGTGAGGACCCTGCGGTGTCAGTTTGTCCCTAGTGGCTCCAACAGTGTGGAGCAGAGGCTGGGCAGGGTTGCCACAATCCTCTCACGCTGCCAGTGAAACACCTGTAAAAATTACGCTGGCTGTGAGTTACCCAGCAGCTGTTTGACAGCAGAAATGATGGCTACAAACCAGAGAAAAAACATTAATTCCCTGCCATCTTCACAGCCACTAGCACAGCAATCCAAAGGGAAGCTTGATCAAGGTTTGGGAACAGCAGGGAAACCCATTCTTGTTGCAGGCCACAATGGTAAAGTAGTGCCTAATTAGCAATACAAAACCCTTTCTAGGCAAAGATAAGTGGATAGTCTTGACCACTACGGAAACTAAAAGCTTGTTAAGCCTTTGTAATTGGTTTAATTTGCTTTATTTTACTCTGTCTAGTAGATAAAGGAATTGGACCAGCAGTCCAGCATTCATGGTCCAGCATTCATGGTCACTAGGCACGGAGACACACCTGGTGCTTGTTTTCCACAGCCAGCAGCTCACGGTGTTAATGAGCCTCTGGCGCTCCTCAGGATTTGGGATACCTTGGATATGGGATGCCTGGGATACCTGGGATACAGGATACCTCAGTGTGTGCCAGGGAAGGCCCCAGCAGCTGGGGATGATCCCAGCCATGGGGCCATGCACAACAGCACCCCTGTCCCTGTGCCAGCAGCTCCAGGAGGTGACACGTGTGCCCGGGAGAGCCCCTCGCTCCAGCCCCTGCCCCTCAGCGCCCAGGACACCCCCCCTGCAGCTGCCGTGCCCTCGGGGAAGGGACACTTCAGGGGGCTTCCGTGTTCTCAACAGAGTCCTTGCTTGTGGTTTGCCATTCTGCAGCTGTTTCTATATCTCTCCTCTAAAATTAACTCTGAAAATCCCAGTTTCCTACTTCTGCTGCTGGGCAGGAGAGAAAGGCCCAGTGCCCCCCTGCCCCAGCCCATAATGATGATACCACAGTATATTTATTTCCCTTGCTCCTTTTTAGCTTTTGGCAGCTGACAGCAGCAAACAGGGATGCTGGCAAAGCATGGCTCTGATCGCCAGTGTCTGCACACACGGTCACACCTGGCAAGTACACACGCGACAGCACTGGCCACCAGCAGAAGCCAGAGGTGACCGAAGTGGAACGGCTGCGAGGAGATCATGGTTTTTGAACTAAGACCATGCAGACTACAAAAGCAAAGGGAGCAAGTTCAAAAGTTATTAAGTATTTTGACCACAGGTACTATTGCCAGGAAGAGCAAAGTATCTCCAGTGAAGCACCTGGAGGTGGCCCAGCCCTGAGAGGCTCTGGGCAGAGCCCTGCCTGAGGCACAGGGACCATTCCACAAATTCTCCTCAGGAGTGAAAAGGAGAAAAATGTGCCATCCCCAAGAACTGAGAGCCAATAATCTACCAGCTGGACAGCACACCTGGACAGTAATCTACCAGATGGGGGCTTTGATTTATCAGAACGTTAAAACCTGAGAAACATTTAAAAGCTAAACAGTTAAAATATTTGTTATTGAGCTCATCAAAGGAAAGGCAAGCAAGATAAGGTTTGTGAAAGTGTTGCATCAAGATGGAGTGGAAATATATTAACAAGGACAATCATACATTCGAGCTTTTCAAACTGCCTTGTGCAGACAAGTGTAGTTTGTACAAATGGGGTAGTAAGGATCTCTGAAGCAGTGGCAGAGGGCAGCAGCTCTGCTGGAGCAGTGATGCAGTAATCTGCAGTAACCTGCAGCATCAGTGCGTGCCATCCCTGGGAGGCAGTCACAGAAAACACAAATTCAGTACTGAGATATCTTCGTGGTATCAGAACAGGATAGAATAGAGTCATAGACTCACAGAATCATTCTGGTTGGAAAGACCTTTAAGATCATTGAGTCTCACCGTTAACCCAACCCTACTGAGTCCAGTGCTAAATCAAATTCCTAAGCACCTCAACTATAAATCTTTTAAACACCTTCTGGAATGGTGATTCAACCACCTCCCTGGGCAACATGTTCCAGTGTTTAATAACCCTTTCCATGAAGCAGGGGAGAGTAGGGGGAGAGGAGGGGAGAGTTCAGCTGGAAGGAACTACAGTGATCACCTAGTCCAACTGCCTGAGCACTTCAGGGCTGACAAAAAGGTAAAGTGTGCTATTAAGGGCATTGTCCAAAAGCCTTTTCAACACTGGCATTGTTTGAAACAGACCCCTTGAAACCTCTTCAGACCTTGTTGAAACCTCTCTGCTTGGCACAGAGTTGACAGCAATGTGCAGATACACACACACCTCATGCAGGATGAGCATGGAGATGGGTTTATCAGCAAACAGGTCAAGCCCAAAAGAAAAAAGAGCTCACTATTCAAGGGAGGAAAAATTACTAACTCCCATGTCTGCCTTTGGGCCTCGGTGGCTTTCCCCTTTCCCTGGTGCCTCTGCCCTGGAGCAAAATGTCCACCCATCTCCACCTGCATCCACCAACAGCAGCGAGGAAGGAAGATCCACAGCCACGGAGACCAGAGCCTGCTGGGACCTCCCGAGGGCTGTGGCTCAGGCCAGAGCAGGTCACAACCCAGCTTGCTAAAGAAGAGTCAACGTTAAAAAAAAAAACAAAAAAAACAACATTCACTAATGGACTGAGCAGGCTCCAGGCTTGCAAAAGCAGTAAGATGAAATGCAGCAGGCAAAGAAAATGAACAGAAACCCCATGGGCAGCTGAGCTGATTCCATGACCAAGTACAAGGTAAGAACAGATTGACAGTTCTCTAAGACTAATTATTAGCAAAAAGAGAGAGCAGCCATGTGGTAAGGAGCTTTCCTAAACTGTCTTCCAAATGAAAAAGCAAGAGCTTGGAGAACAGTGGAAAGCTCTGGTGCTAATGAATGTGTTATGAAAAAAAACAAACAACAACACACAACATACCTCATTAAAAAACCGGTCTAATTTATGTCCAAAGAACAGTGGAAAGATACTACAAACAGCAATAAATTTAAAATAATGAATTAAATTATTTTATGAGATGTATTAAGGTGTGATGATCAGTAACAGAAGCTAGAAAAAAATAGACCTGCTTCATCTAGCCAAGCAAAAGAAAAACGTGCTTGAGCCTGACAGTAAAAAGTTGAGAATAACAGGCCCCTTTTCCAAAAGGCACCCACAGAAGGGTTCATGCCGGGTTACACCAGCTTTTAGTTTCACTGGGTTGCTACAGAAGGGTCCCAGAAAGCCTCTGATGTTATAATTATTTAATATGCTGTTTGTGAGGTCTGGGTTTGCAGTTTACGTCTCCAAACAAATTACACAGTGATTTCCCAAGATAGCTAATATCTAGTTCATTAACATTTAATGCTCTGTCACCAGATCCCATGAAGCATGAAACAAGAATGGTGCATCTGTCTGCAGCAACACCCCACCCTTGCAAACCATGCCTGGGCTGCAACAAGGATTCCCAATACCAGCTGTGGCCATCCCTACCATTTCCAGTGTCGAGTGGTTTACAGAGCCACAGCAACCAGCACCTGGAAGGGCTGAAGACCCTGGTGAAAGCCCCACGCCTTGAATGCGGGGTGAGCAGGAACGGAGACCCACCCTGGTGTGCCCACGCTGTGCTGTGCAGCCCCAGCAGCCTGGCCTGGGACAGGCAGCAGAGGAACGGGCTGGGAAGAGATTCCATGACTGAGCTCCCACTGCAGGGACTGAAGGCAGCTTCCCACATGAAAGTCAGAAAAATTGGGAAAACGAGGAGCACTGGGTGCAGCGAGTCGGGTGCGTCAGGGGACAGGAGGGAAGGAACCGTGCCCTGAGGTCCCAGCACCCAAACCCCCCCCGCCAGGTCCCCCTGCCCTGATGCTGGGGGCACAGGCTGCCCCGGGGGGCAGCAGGAGCCCTGTCCCCGGGTCGGTAGCACCAGCACAGCGGCGAGGCCAAGGGCTGCGAGGGGCGGAGCTGGGCAGCATCCTTCAGGAAGCCTTTTTCTGGCGTATCCGTTTGCAGCAAAACTCCTGTTTCAGTTTCTGGATAAATAACAGATTAATTGGGGGAAAAAAATTAAAATCTGGTGTAAATTAAGATAGGTATGAAATAAATCTAAATTATCCATATGTTTGAGACATATTTTAATTACATTAAAATTATTCATTACGTTAAAAATTAGCCCTGCCCAGCAGCACCTCTGCTCGCCTCGCCTTCAGTGCGTTGCCGCGCTTAAGTAATAACAGCCTTAGCACAACGCGTTTCCTGGGGAATAAATACCTCATTTGGAGGAGTTAATGGGCCCTGGCTCATGCTAAGGGCTATTAACGTCAGCTGCTCATTAATATCAGGCATTGCCATGGACCCATGTTATTCTCGATTTGATGTAGAGAAGGTGGATTTAGTCCTGGACACAGGGATTCTTGCCCACCCGATGCTGATTTAGGATGATGCCCACAGCATCCCTGCGAGCCGATCGGCTCAGAGCCGGGGGCGGGCGGGGGCTGCAGCCCCAGCCCCCCAGGGCATCCCTGCCTGGTGCCCTCCCTGCCAGCTGAGCCCGGGAGGGAAGGATGGGGGGTGGGAATTCGCCCCCTTGCAACTGGAGAGATTAATTAAAACTACCATCTGGGAGGAGAAGGAAAAGTGACCAGAAGCAGCAAGGATGAAAAACTATAGACCAGCCTTGGGTAAAACCTGGATCTTACCAGGCTTCCCCAAACGTGCTTTTCCCCGGCACAGCGGGCAGCAGCTGCAGGTGCTGAGGTGGGACACACCAGCCTCCAGAACCGGGAACTTCTGCCTGGGGAACTTCTACCAGCTGTGACAGGAGGAGCCATCCGGGCTGTGCAGGAGAGCAGGGCTGTGCCCACCCCAGAGCCGTCCCCGTCCCGTGCCATTCCCATCCCGCAGGAGCCGCGGGGCGGGGCGGTGCTTCCCGCGCCCAGCCCCGCACCTGGCGGCAGCCGTGCCCCGCAGGCGCCCGCACACCGCCCGCACACCGCACACACACCGCACACACACCGCCCGCACACCGCACACACACCGCCCGCACACCGCACACACACCGCCCGCACACCGCCCGCACACCGCACACACACCGCACACACACCGCACGAAGCACGGCAGATGTGACCACTGGGAGCACCGGCAGCTCCAGGGCAGGACGGGGCAGCGCTGCCCCCGCCGCGCGGTGCGGGCAGGAGCTGCCGCTGCTCCTCAGGGCTGCCCCAGGGCCCCGCTGCCTTGCCGAGGAGGGGAGGAACGCCTGGCAGCGCTGGAAGCCGCAGCGGGCTCAGGCCAGGAGCAGCCCCGCAGGGCTAAAGCTCCTGCTGTCCCCCTCTCCTTCAAAGCCATGAAGGCGGTGACTCCTGGAGCCGCTGCCACCTCCTGTCCTAGCACATCGCTGCCTGGGTCACCCGCTGCCGCTGTTGGGCCAGCTCAGCCCCCAGGTAGCACTGAGCGCCCGTGCTGCCGGTCACACGGAGGCCTGGGCAGGGCTTTCCCCCTCAGCAGCACGAGGGTCCCTCTCTGGCCAGGCGTGGCAGCGCTTTCCCTGCGCCAGGCACGGGTGGGGTTCCTTCCTAAGCTCCAGGAGCCAGGCCTGCTCCTGCTCCCTGCAGCTCTGGGCCTGGCAGAGAATCATAGAATCCTAGGGGTTGGAAGGGACCTCGAAAGATCATCTAGTCCAACCCCCCCGCCAGAGCAGGGTCACCTAGAGTACATCGCACAGGAACGTGTCCAGGTGGGTCTTGAATGTCTCCAGTGAAGAAGACTCCACAACCTCTCTGGGCAGCCTGTTCCAGTGCTCTGTCACTCTCATCCCCAGGCTACTCATAAGCCTCTGGAGCCCAGGGGCTGGTTTTGTTTGCCTGCCCCCACACTGCAGGGCTGAGCACCAGCGAGCTGCTCACACACCTGAAGGGAGTTCCCACTGTCCACTGGGGTTGGTGTGGTTTTTTCCTTTTTGGCAGTATTCATCCAACTCCGTCTGCCCAGTCTTGGTATCAATTGCAGATCAGAGGCACCATTTTCCCCCTCTGCCAGTGGTGATTTCACCTGGATGGATAGGTCAGGACTGGTGCTTTTCATCCCACTGTATGTTCTGTCTTTCAGTCTTCAAAGAATCTAATATTTCTCCTGATTTTTTTTAAATATTCCATTTGTGCCTCTTTTTTCCTCAGCCTGGCTCCGTTCTCCTGGCATTGTGGCTTCTTTCTGTCTGCCTGACATTAGAGACAATGCACTGGGCAATGTTTTATACATGATCCAGAACTTTCTTGAGCCTTGGAGCCTTTTGCTCAGATACCCTTCTGGATTTGTCAGACAGATACTTCCATCACACAACTCAAACGTTCAATAATAATAGTCTGGATCTTTTCAAATATCAAAACTTACTCCCACTGGAAATCAATCATCAGACAGACAGGAGACAAGTAGGGTAGTTGAGAATTGCCTGGCAACTTCCTTTTGCTGTAAAAGCTCATGCAAGCAGGCAAAATATAAGTGACTTGTCAAAGACAGGCTGAAGAGAGAAACTGAGACTATAATTATGGCCACACAGAAACAAAGTGTGTGCAGAGAAGCTGCAGTGA
This sequence comes from Apus apus, assembly GCF_020740795.1. Lineage (NCBI taxonomy): Eukaryota > Metazoa > Chordata > Aves > Apodiformes > Apodidae > Apus > Apus apus. The sequence goes on from NC_067286.1 coordinate 66,248,738, forward strand.
GGACGCGTGTAAAGAAGGATGTGTCAGAAGAGCAGGTATGTTTCCAGAGCAAGAAGGGTTTAAGTCACACTCTGAGCAGATGTTCCAGGAGGCCACAGCAAGCACAAGTTATGGGTTTATAAACTTGGCAGCATTGTGCTAAGGACACTGTGGGCTTCAGGTTGGAGAGTAGTATTGTTTGCCTGACCCCTACCCTCCTTGGCCATACACAGTTCTGGTCCAGTCCCCACATTTCAAGAAAGGGGTGGACAGACTGGAGAGGGTTCAAAGGAGGGCCATGATCAAATGGCTGGAGAACCTGTCCTATGAGGAAAGACTTGAGTAAGATCTCTTCTCTCTGGAGAGGAGAAGGCTCAGGGGGGACCTCACCACAGCATTCCAGTACTTAAAGGGTGGCCCCAAAGAGGACACAGGATCTCTCTTCACAAGGAGCCAGATGGAGGAGACAAGGGACAAGTTGTACTGCAAGAGGTTTCATCTCAATATAAGAAAGAGGTTTTTTACAATGGAAAAATTCACTGGAACCACCTCCCCAGGGACATGGTGGAGTCCCCATCACTGGAAGTTTTCAACATGCTGCTGGGCAGGGTGCTAGAGAATCTCATCTAGGCTCCCTTTCCCATGAAAGGTTGGAGCAGGTGATCTGTCAAGGGCCTTTCCAATCTGGGCTGCTCTATGATTCTACAGTTCTATGATCTGTAGAAAATAAGGATAAAAAAATATTATAGGAATTTTTAGTTGTTACAGTAGAAGAAACCTGTAACTGAACATCAAATATGGTGGCTACCAAAAGGAATGAAGGTGCCTCACCACATGCTTTTCTTAGTAATTCCATTTTTTATATATATTTTTTTAAAGTAACAAGCAAATAAACGTTGGCAAATGCAATAATTCATGACAAGAAGGAAAGCACATCTGAGACGTGACCAATATGAGCAGAAGCCCCGTTACAGTTGGTGCCTTTGCCGTGGCACTGCAGAGGGTGCTCTTTGGCTCCACTCGCTGCTCCCAGCGCTTCAGGACACGACAGCAGAAGGAATTCTGAAATTCCACACTCCTGCGCAGCCCTGCCCTGTGCCCCCTCTTGCTGGCTCCTGAGCCTGGGGGTGTGGGAGGGAAGCAGCCCCCAGGGCTGGTGCAGACCCCCCATCTCTCCCTGAACCCCCCGCTCACCCCATCGCCTCATCCCACGTTTCCTGCTCTCCACAGTCATTTCCTGTGCCCAGAGTCAAAGTTCTCCATTGTTCCTTCTCCATCCCAATGTCATGTCCACTGCACTAATGCTCAGTGTGTGTCTGTCATTAGACATCTTCTTGTTTATGTATGAATAATTGAAACCTTGCATTATTCATATTTTAATTAACCTCTATGCAAGCGTGGTATTTTTTAATTCCTGCTTTCACCTCCCTATCTTGAGCCATCTTCACAGGCTGTTTAACTACTGACTTTCTCTCTTGTCACTTGGATGAAGCCTTTAACTCTGCAGCGTGTGCAGAGATTATCTTCAGAAAAAGTCACTGCTGAAGAACAGAGTTCACTCTTCATAAAAATACTTTGTGATTTCTGCCATTGTTAAGCTCTCTCTTGGAAAGGTTAATGCATTTTGTCCTGTAGTGCTGCAGCTTCTCCCATCTCCTCTGATAGCCTCCTCTTGCATGAAGAGCCTGGATCATTTTCTCTGGCTCACAGCTGTCAACACTGGGAAACAACCACATGCTTTCCATTGGGAAAGACGGACTGGGAGCTGGTGGCTGGGCTGCTGAATTATTTAGTTGGGTTTTTTTATGTTTCTGCCACAAATGTAGAAATGAGCTAATCAATCCACTGTGAAGCTTAATGTCTCTTTGCAGTGATAACTTGTGGAAGATAAGACTGAAGGACTTCATCAATGCAGACAGACTCAGAACCAGGAAAAAAAAAGACAAAAAGAAAGAGAGCCCTGCTGTGAGAAATGAAGGAGGGGCTCAGACACACCTCCCCCCTGGGCTGGAGCAGCTCTGCACAGCTCCCACTTTCAGCACCATTATCACCAAACCTCCAACTTCATGCCTAAAGAGCCGCCTAATTACTGAGTCCCCAGGTGTTAGCTGTTGTAGCTACTGCCTCTAATTAGCACTGGTGGGAAATCTCTGCTAATGCTCCAAAGGCTCCAGTCAGGGCTGCCCTGTCCCATCCTGCAGTGCAAGCTGGCACTGGCTCATCTGTGGCTTCCAGGAACCATCCAGCCCCAAATACTTGGGATCTCTTTCTAATCAGCACGTGCCTGTCACGACTCCTTGGACCAGCTTTGGAGAAGTGGCTGGTGTGTCTCCAGCAGGAGTCCAGCCATCCTTCCCAGCAGGGAGACTTTGGCTCAGGTGGGAACAAGGCAACTCCTGCAGGTGAGGCAGGTGAAATCCATCAATATTGATTAGATGAAAAGGTATAAACACCTGTTTCCAAGCAAGCCTGGCTCCTCTGCTTATGGAGCTCAGTCCTGTGCAGCCCAGAGAAGGCTGCCAGGAGGACTGGGGTGCTCAGGAGCTGCATGGCTGAGTGACCCTCTAAACTTCCACTGGCATCCCATACCTCTTGAGGTAAGAAAACAAGCTTGTCTGTCCTTCCTCCTTCTCAGCTCTCTTCCACACCTGTTTTTTTGTGGGGTGAAGTGTAACTAGCAGGCATTGGACTTTTCTTCTCCTTATGTACCAAAGTTGTCTCTGTTTGAGGCCACAAAACTCAGTGGTGTTTGGAATGATCTGAGAAAATGAACAGAGAACAAGTGGAGAGGGGAGAGCTTCCCTCCTTGCTCAACTCGCCTCCTGCGGCAGCTGCTCAGGCTGGCGTGAAGTCCTCCAGTGGTGACCAACAGGTGTGGGCCCATGAGTTATTTTTTTATCCAGGAGTCCAAAAGCTTAACTTCTGTTTTTGCTCCATATGCTGGTGGCTGCCAGGAGCAGAGTGAGTGTCTGCTGTGCTGGCAGGGATGCCCAGCAGCCACCAGCATCCGGCTTCTCCCTCACCCTGGGGGTGACTCCAAGCTCTCTTCTCTTACCCGTTTTGCTTCCCCTGACCAGTGCATGGCTCTTATTGATTTCAAACACTTCAAAGACTGTAGGCATTATCAAACAGATATTAGATGGCTATGACCTGCAATAAAGTTATTTTTTTGTGTACAAATTGGTTTATTGCGAAGTGACACAGGTGTATCTGCTCCTGGACTTGCAGCCTAAGTCAGAAGGCAACTGCTTAACTGGGGAAAAATAACAGGGCAGGAATTAAATAAATGGGATGAGGAAGGTATTCTATTAACTGATCACATACACCAAGTAGTTCAGCTTCAAAATTTGTCATTGTCACTTTTCCAACATAAATTTAGAAAGAATGGTGCTTCATTAAGTCTGTTAGGCTCTTCCAGAGTGAGCAGTGACTGACCACACACAATAAGTTAATTAAAACTGTTTCACACTAGAAAGAACAAATGTTGGTGGAGATTAATTGATTTCCTGTTATTATGTACTTGGGACTGACTGATGTACTAAAGATACTTTATCTACATCCAATTCATCTAAGTCAAGTGCAACCTTTAGTGTGCAATTAATTTCACTTTTCCATTAGTAACTACTATTATAGCAAAGTTAGCTACCATGATGTGGATTATAGTCCAAGCTGTAGTTCTAGTTTTTCCTCAGTTTACCATGCAGTCTCCAGGTAATGCTTTGTTTTATGCCAAATTACACACTTAAAAAAAGGCTGGTGGCAAATCCTGATTATCTATTTCCATTTCTCTGTCCCTTCATCTTTGCCAGTTATGTTTAATAATGTTCACCATCTGAACACTGCTGCTTGTTTGCACCTCCTGGATGATTTCTGAGGTCAAAAGACTGGGAAGGATGGAGCACAATTTTGCATGTCTTTCACTGTGCAAACAAGAGTGGAAGTGTCCGGGAAGCCCTGCTCTTCTCTGCTGCCTTTGAGCCAGGTGGCCAACCCTGAGTGGTTCAGCCAACTGATGCAAAAAGGGGTTGGGATGTTGGACAGGAACATCTCTATGAAATACCATTGACAGAGCCTGACCCTGCAGTATCTCCCCTGCTGTCAGGACTTCCCCAGCAATGAAGGACCTGCTCCCTGCTCTGTCAAACTCTCACCCTGCAGTGACAATTCTGAGCAGCATCTGGTGTCTGCATTGCTACAGCCCACAGTTGTGTTTCTTACCCTCAAACTGAAGTACAAAATAAATAATTGACCTTGATGGTGGATGAACGCTAGATAGTCTCTGCCCTATGTAGAAAGCTTCCCCACTCCTCCTCCAGAAAATCCTGTAACTCAGTGAGGGTGCAAATATTTAATCCATAACACTCTAAAGTGTTTTTTTTAAAAAAAACAGCTCTTCCTAGTCCTCCTGGTGATATCTGGTCTAAAGTTTATAAACTAATTCATTAATTACAGAAATATAAGTTCAGGTGCAGTGAAATTGCATGTAAATTCAGATGAAATACAGCAGCAAGTTTGTTTCTAAAAACAGTGGAAAAAATGAAAGCTTAAATGCTTCCTGGGGTCATTCCCAGCACTTTGAGAGCAGCTCCAGGTCCCCCTGTTGAAAGGTTTCTGTGGCCTCTGATACCTGTTGGAGGGGAGACAGGACTGTTTGCATCACTCCTAAAAATCCTTGTATTGTTTTGGGTTTGGGGTTTTAGTGTGCAGAATTGTAAATACTGTAATTATATTAAATTCCTCCTTTAATGAACAAACAGCTGTGTGATTACAGCTGCGTGTTCACACCTCTGTAAAGGTTGTGAGAGCACTTTAATTATACACTCTCTTTCCAGGGGGCTGGACTCTTCTCTGGGAGCACAGTCCTGGGTGCCAAACACTTTGCATGTGCTTATTCTGGAAATCCATTTTACCTGGGAACAGTGGGAAAGCTTGTGGCTGTGCCCAAAGCTGTGAAGAGTCCTTTGTTCCCTTGTCTGTGCCTCCTGAATAAAGGCTCTCCACACAGCCCAGGGACCTCTGCCAGTCCCGAAGGTAAATACCAGCCTTTGAGCTCTCCAAAGGAGACACTGGGCTGCAAGGTCCCTGCTCTGCCTTGGTGAGTCATGTTATTTGGTTTTATTGCCTGAAGGTAATTAAAAAAAAAAAAAAAGGGTCAATACTCTTGTAGGAGATTCCCTGGATATGCATCTGTCACGAGCCGAATGCAGCCTGAGCTTTCTGTTGGGATGGTTATTTAAACACTGCTCACTATCTTCAGACATGGTATTAGCCCAGTGATTAGGTCTGACAAGGATTTATCCAGGCCTTATTCCTGTGATAACATGCACCTCTCTCCATTATTAACTTCCCTGGCATGAAGCACATGCAGCTGGAAGGCCAGTGTCTGGAATGTGCTGCTGCTCCAAGGTGCATGTAGAAAGGAACAAGATCACCGGAGAAAAAGTGCTATAATAACAACAGCAAAAAATCCCATTTAAAAATGAAACTGTGTAAGAACTATGGCATGTGACTTGGCAAGGAAGTTATTCATAGCAGATGGTTTAAGAGTGAAATTTGTGGTGACTCTGTCCACAAACAGTGGCAATACAGAGCTCAGAAATTATTTGCTTATCTGGCAAAAAAATATTTTGATTATCTGCTCTGTATCCTACTGAACTTGTCGGAGGTTCACTCAGGAAATGCCTCATTCTGAGCCCAATGTGACTCCCCAGATGTTGCTGGGCTGTTTGCTGCCAGTTCCAGCTGCGGTCAGGGCCACAGAAAGGTCCTGCTGGCCTTGCTCTGGTACCTCCTCTGAGGCAGGAAGCCCTGATCTCCTCAGGTCCTGCCTAATGCAGCCAGCAGAGATGAACAGGGATGTGTTTGCCCAGTGTCAAAGGCTCTGGGGGATACAAGATGCAGACAGGGAGGCTGAGAGCAGGAGGGACTAGGGGACTGGTCCCTCATCTCCTGATGTGTATTTACTTCTACTGTTGAACACCTCAGAGACTCACTGAATGCTTAAACAAGCAAATGATGGATGGCTCCTGCTAATTCTTTTTCTGCTTCCAAAGGAGAACTCTTCTTTTATCTGACTCAGGGAACTATCACGTGAACCTGTTTTTTCCCTCCTAACTGCTGACTTTATCAGACTCCTAGAATAACACGTGTCCAACCAAAATCAGAAACACAAGCATCAGCAATGGCAAGCAGTCAATAAGGTGTACATTAAAAATATAGATGAAACTTAATCTACTTGTGTTTTGAGTTTCACGAGCAGTACAAGGGGAGGAGGCTGGCGGGCTGGGTGAGCTCCCATCCACCTGAGGATGGTTTAGTTGAGATTTTGCTGGGGGGAGATTCAGTGTATGTCCCTTCTGGGTCACCACCAGATGTCTTTAGTCCCTGGTCAGTGCAGGGGTCAGAGCTGTCAGGGACTGCAACATGGGTGTAGACTTGGGGCCAGGCCTCAGGGCAAGGGGAGCAGCTCGTTGCTGCAGGATGGACCTTCCCTCCAGGTGTGTGCAGGAGCCTGTGCAGAGCACAGGAACCCGGGAGATGACAGGGGAGGGGGGCTTTGTGCACACCAGGGTGACAGGACAGGCAGCTCCTCATGCCCAGGATGGCTTGTGCAGAGGCAGTGGGGAGGTTTGCCAAGGACATGTGTCCCTTCTCAGGAGAGATGTGGCACAGATTTTCTGTGGTCCTCTCAGTGCAAGATGCAATAGGGTGACTTGCCAAGGAGAATATCTTGTCTTGGACACATCATCACCAGCTGAAGTACACTCAGTTTTGTGAATGGACATTTCACTCCCTCAAACAAGTCAGAAGGTGACCAGGAAAGAGAAGGTGAGTTTGGTTCCCCAGACCCTGAAGCTCCCTGGGGCATCATCTCACTTCATTGGGAGGATCTGGTCTAGTGGGAGGTGTCTCTGTCCATGCAGGGGGGTTGAGACTAGATGACCTTTAAGGTCCCTTCCAACCCAAATCATTCTATGTTTCTATCATTTCTCTTTTCCTGCTGCTCTTCCATTTCCCTCACTTTGTTTTCTGATCATTAATGAAGAAACACTATTTTGAAACAAGTCTTTAACCTTCAATAAAAACTCAGTTGGATGTCCTGGCCAAAGCTGAGTCTGCTGGAGTCTTGCAGCCAGAAAGTGAAGCCAGTTCAGACCCGATTTGGGGGTTCCCTGCCCATGCTTCAGATGTGCCCAAAAGCCACTCCTGGGAGCAGGGGCCCACCAAGCCCATGGAGCCCCAGCCTGGGTGGTGAAGCTGCTCTGCAGGTCCTACCCTGACCTGCTGCTGTGACCCCCCTTGCTGCAGGGGGTGTGGGAGCAGAGTGTCTGGCAGGGCTCCAGGGTGGGATGGCTGTGCCCATGGGAGGGAGGGTTTGGATCAAAGTGTTCAGCTGCCTGAATTCTCCAGATCTCATCTGTCCCTGTAGCCTTGCCAGAGAAGACAACAATACGATCAGCCCACAAAGGCAGCTTCATCCCACACCAAAAGTGTCTGGTTAGTAAGCTCAGAGATGAAGCCCAAGATTTACATTTTAGTAAGTCTTCCCACAATGAGGTGAGAACACCAGTGTGACCCCAAATACATGCTCTAACACTGAGGAGGCAAGAACTGCAATTCAGCGGGGATCTGAGCTTCCCATAATTTGCCAGATTGGACATATTGCAACTCCAGACTCATTTGCAGAACTAATTATGCCACTTTTGCAAATCACTGTAAAACCATTTTCATCTGCAGAAAAATTATCGTGCCATTTCCTCTTGCTCTCAGCTCTAGCGACAGCAAATGTTCCCACCCTCCCCCTAAACAGACTGTGCCAGAGAAACGACTTCCAGCGCGACCTGCGCTCGCTCCGAGCTCACCCGACCTCCGCCCGCTGCCACCAGCCCTCCCTGCTCTGCCTTCTGCTGCCACCGGGTCAGGGACGGGCTGTCCCCGCGTCTCGGGCCCCGGGAGCCCCTTGGCTTTCTGGGCTGCTCCAGCGCCGGGAGCGCTCGGGCTGCCCCCCAGGCCCAGGTGCTCTCCGAGAGCCAGAGCTGAGACAAACCCAACGTGTCTGCTCCTCAGGCCCTTGCAGGTCAGGGGAGAGTGACCCAGGGCTTTGGTCGGGGTTGTGCCTGTTTGGGAGCTGAGGAAATAAGCAGACACGCAACAGTCTCCTCAGGATGATGAGGGGGTAAGTTGGGAAGAGCTTACAGGAGCAATGTATCCAGATGTTCTCTTCTGTCACTACTGAAGCTGTGTTCCTGTAGCCCTGGCAGGCTTCTTGACCAGCCTAGGCTGACAGAAACTCGTGTTACACCCCTTTATCTCCATATTACTCCTTGCTCTCAAATTTCCAGCTGTAAGGTCAGTTTCCTTTAACACTCCTAGCATTCTTGTCAGCTAATTTCTCTGCCTTCAATAATGCTGTACTTAGAAAATCTGGCTTGTTTGGAGTAGATTAGTGCTATTTCTATTATTTTTCTTTGTACATCCATGAAAGCAACATGTACCTATCCTTCAGCTTCTGTTAGACCAGGCTCCACAGGGCTTCTGGAAGCAGCTTCCAGATATGACTATTCAAGATCATTGATTCAGAATATCCCATCTCAAAAATACCCAGCAATATTAACTGAGGACTCCTTGCTTCTCTGAGCAACCTCATGTATACGTGCATTAACTGGGATATTCACAGAAAGCTGACGCCTGCAAAGCTAATCCTATTGACTGGAGGAATGTCACCTGGAAGCAGCCAGTGCCTGGTGCTGCAGCTCCTGAGCATGAGTCCTGCCCTGGTCTGGGTGCTCAGCTGCAGTCTGCTGTGCCCTGGGCAGCCAGAAAACGGGGAGAAGAGATGTTAGCATTTCCAAAAATGATTTATGGCTGGTTGGTATTACGGGTCATTTCTTGCTGTACTGTTCTTTTCTCTAGATCAAAGACTTTCAATTTTTCTTTCCTACGAAGTGGACATACTGAAGACAGCTTAGTGTCTGTCTTGAGATATATTGGATCGAACTTGCATAGTATTCCCTGGGTAAACTATAAGCATGGCAGTGTAATTTTGGTTGTTGTACTTAGGCAAAATGCTTATGAGTTCTGGGGCTGTTTCCAAGCTCAAGAGAAATATTTTTATTTACTTCAATGCACTTGATGAATTCGGGCTGTGGTGAGAAAAGTGCTTGGTTTTTGAGAGTTCTTAATTAAGTTTCAAACTAATCTGACTCTTCACTGTGCTTACTGTGGTATTCATGCACGTGGCTCCTCACATCTGTCTAAAAATCAAGCCATGTGCAACTGACAGAGACATAAAGACGACTGTGAAACATTAAGTGTTTGTTGCTTACACTTATTTGGTCTTTGCTTATGTTGAGGGTCTTATTTCATTACCTGCCTTCAGAATGAGTAATCTGGGATTTGTGCAGAGTGCAGAAGCTCTTTCCCCTCCTGCCTCCCTCCTCCAGCTCAGCAGAAACTGCTGTTATCAGAATTTCTGCAAAGGAATTAGAATGATGAAAAATGAGCCCACTGAGTCAGTATGTTCAAGCTCTGGGTGATACAATTCATGTACAAATCAAAAACAACCTTCTCCAGCCAAGATCCTCTGACAGAGATGAGCACTGTGCACAGACTGAGGAACAGATCTTCACGCTGAGTGATTATATTGCTCTGGCTGTGATAAAAGAGGGTACCAGAGGGGAAGCTGAGCCCTGCCAGCCCCGGAGGCTGCCCGGCTCGGGATGGGCTGTCCCTGCCTCGCTGGCCAGGCCTCCCGGGCCCATGTGGGCAACCAGATTTCTACAGTTTACCATTTTTGTTTTGAGAAGGAATGAAAACAACTGAAAATCTCTCAAAAGTTCTCAGATGAATTATTTATGTCAGGGATTGATTTCAGCCCTCAGAGAGACTGTAAAACATGAAAGGCTGAGTGCACTGACTCGGGGAGGACAGGCTGGTGCTGCTGGCGATGGGGACCTGTAACCCTGTGACAGGTCTGGTGTCAGGAGTGTCTCCAGGGGGGCCAGGGCTGGGAGCCAGTAGGCACAGCTCCCAGGGATGCAGGAATGTACCGAGAGGTGCTGCTTTGTCCCAGCACAGGGCGGCTCTGCTGCCTCTCACCGCACCCACTCCCAGACCTGCCAGTTCTGGGATCCTCGTTTCAGAAAACGCTGGTGCTGAGCAGTGCAGAGTGCTGAGGTTAGCCCAGTTTAGACCATGGGCATATCCATATGTTATTGCTTAACTCTTTAAGAAAACAAAACAAAATCATGTTCTTGAACACTGCCAGAAATCACCAGTGGACACTGGAATTCAGTGTACCAGGGGAGAAACTTCTATTATCTCTGAAGCATGTTAAAACAGCATTGGCAGACAGCAGCTAACACAAGTTTTACACAAGGTGAATGGGAAAAGGAGAACCTGACATTTCACATAGCACTGAATAGAAAATACTTTTCTGATCTCTTAAAGCAAATACTGGGTCACTTCCTACGGCACAGTAATTCAGAAATAAAATGGGTCTCTAAAGGGAACAATGGCCTCCTTTTCTCTGGAGGAAATGTTCAGTGAATCCTTTCCCATTTCCAAATGTGCAGGGGTCAGTTGAGCACCTGCCCTGATTGTGCACGGTCTGTAGGAGCCTGGGATGGCTCACATGAGCTCAGTCACCAGTGTGGGATGCTTTGAAGGCTCCTTTGTGCTGTACATTCTGCCAGGAAAAGCAAACCTCTGGTATTCCTCCACACGTGGTTTTGCATTAAAGGCTTTTCAGGGAGCTGAGCTCAATCTGCACTATGAAGGGTTTGAACAATTTTGATTTAAAAAACATCATTGCCAGAACTAAACCTCTGCAGTTAATTCTGAGTTTCAAACAGAAGGAACCTCAGTCACAGTCCAGAACAAATTTAATCTCCACCTAAAGAATTACTGTTCCTCTCCCCAGTTCCACTTGTCTGTTTTTTCTGGCTTCTTTGGTTTTTAACCAATAAAATACTTCTCAAGCTTAGGAGTATTTTAGCATCAGTCTTATCAACAGCAGCACTTCCTTCAATTATATTTTAGTCATCAAAGAATTATGTCTAAAAGTGAACCTAGTGGAGCTAGATAAAAGCCCTTCAAAATGAGAACCCTCCTCAACGGTCTCACTCCTGATCAGAAATGCTTCTCCATGGCAGCCTTCAGACCTTGCAGTTCATAACAATGTCAGGACAATAACTTTTTGATTGCATTTCTGTTTCCCAGCAGAGGTGATTCACAGGGGTTCAGTTACACCATGGTGCAAATCAGAGGGAAAGCAGGTGGGGGATGCCCCAGCCTTGGAGTGCTTAGGGAAGTGCTTCTGACTCACAGGCTGTTTCATTAAACAGTCTTCATAGAAAACAAGTGTGAAATAAGAACTGCATCCTTGGACAACATTATTTTCAGGTCAGTGACAATTAGGCATATTAATAGACTGTTCCTGACTCTGCTGCAGAATTGATTTGCTCTGCTTTGTCTCGCCTGGGGCAAACTGAGGAGAACCTCACGGGAGCCAAGGCAGAGCATCCTCCCCATGGACCACACAGTCCCCACCACACAGGGGGTCAGGACCCATTCCCACCCATGCCTGGGGGGTCCTGGGTGACCCTGGGACACAGGGACATGCAGGTTCAGCAAGGAGAGGCAGCAAGGAGATCCATGGCTTTTGCTATTCAGGTCTCCCTAATTGCTAATCAAGGTCACAGAATCACAGAATCTTAGGGGTTGGAAGGGACCTCAAAAGACCATTCAGTCCAACCCCCCTGCCAGAGCAGGATCACCCAGAGCACATCACACAGGAACGTGTCCAGGTGGGTTTTGAATGTCTCCAGAGGAGACTCCACAACCTCTCTGGGCAGCCTCTGCCACTGCTCTGTGGTTTGCTAATTAAGAGATGCAAGGATTAATAGAGAAATCAGTGCAAGGCATGGACACCCTCCTGGTGTGAGCCTGGGGCAGATGCCAGTGTTGGGGGGTCAGACACAGGGGGTGGAAGAGCTCATACTCCCAGGGGCCCCAGGAGCAGTGCAGGGAGAGCAGAGCCCAGCAGAGAAACACCTGGGGGAGCTGCTGTGGGGCAGTGGGCACCAGGAGGGCGTCATGGCTGCAGGGGGGTCTGGGTCCCAGACCCCTGCCCTGAATCAGCTCTGTCCCACACTCAGTCCCACGGGCAGGGCAGCTGAGCACAGCCTCCTTGCTCTGCAGCTGTAAATCTCAGCCAATCTTTGCTTCAGGAGTGTGGCACTGAGGGCACTAATTCCCAGTAAATCCAAGGTTGGCATCTCCAGAAATAGCGTTCCCAGGCAAAGAGCACGGATTCCCTTTCAGCCCTGCTTCTACAGGCACAAGCTCCACCCTAATCTCAGTTGTGCACACAAGTCAAGGCTCAACTTGATGTAAGTGTTTGGGTGTGAGAGCACAGTTCAAACTCTTGTTCACTTTATTTCTGATAGTATTCAGTTCAGTTATTGCAACCGCAAAAGTAAAGTTGGTTGGAAGCTTATTGCTCACTGGTTTTGTCAGAAAAGTTTGATGCATTGGGACAGAAATGTGGCACTGCAGAGAACTGAGGGCAGGGAGACCATGAGTGCTTGTTTGCCTGTGGTATTCCTGAGAACTGCCTGGTTTGTCCTCCAGGAACACCATGGGAAAGCTCTGGCTCTCTTTCAGCAGCCAGTTTTCCTTGTTTCTGAGAGCCTTTCTCATACCCGACCTGAATCCCAGGTGCTTGATGGAGGCTGCTGCTTGCTGCTCCTTTCACCATGGGCCTGAGGAGCAGACCAGCTCCTCTCTGCCACAGATCTTTGAACACCCAAAGGCTGCTGTGTGAGCCCTTCTCCAGCCCTGTCTTTTTGGGAGTGGACAACATGGGAGCTAATGAGTCTGACAAACCACCTGCTGAGTTCCAGGTTTGGCTCCCAGGGGTGGGGATGCTCTGCAGGCACCAGAGCTGCTGCCTGGAACTGCACCTTGTGGAGCCTTTGGTATCAACAGGGAGTGCAGGAAACTCTGGCCCTTCCAAATGTCATTTTCTGTGCTTAACCAACAGCCAGTTGTGCTTAACCATGCACCAAAATCTGCATGAAATAAGTCACCAAGGGTTAACTCAGGTGCATGAGATGCCCTGCCCCCATGAGTACTGACTACTGCTGAGCAGGCTTTTTTTCTTTTTTAATAGAAGTTCTCAAAAGATGTTACTTAACACAAAGCAGAACAAAACCATGTGTAATTAGCTTTGGAGCAAATGAGGCCATTCAATTCACAAGAGTTTTGATTTCCACTTTTCAGAAGGGTGCCCTTCCACACAGGATATTCATCTCTGATAAGAAGGTTCAAACTCTGTAGAGCAGAATCCTGCTGCGATTTGGCAGCTGGTTTCCAGGACCTGATTGTCAACAGTGCTGGAATTAATGACAGTGTTATGAACAATGTACATCTGCACATTACCTCTTGATGTGTCAGGCACGCATATATCACACTTGCAGTGAAATTAATTACAGAATTATGTGGGATCCTCATTATGACTATAACAGCACTCTAGGCAGTCCTGTCAGCTTCTAACGTATGTCATAGACTCAGCAAACCCATTTCTTTCAAGAATTTGCAACTTGTTTCGAATTGCTGAACATATCCTTCCATTTAAACAGTTTGTACAGTTAAAGTGATTGACTTGTAAAATAATTTCTGCTCCACTGATGCTGATATTTTCGTTTCCACATCTGTTTGAATGGTTTATTGTAAAACCTTCTCCCCGTTTAAGTGCATAGTTCTTCATGTTTTCTTACACTGTTTCCTTATTACTTAAATTATTTTCCCTTTGTATCTCTTGCTATTGTAAGTATCCAGAACAAACTGGGCATGTAAAAGTCTGTGGCTAAGTATGTTTCCTAAGAGAGCTCCAAGACGGAAAGAGAAGGTAACTTGCACCTACCCTCACCCAACAACTTCTCATGTCATCAGAAATTAAATATTGTTCTAGTTAAAAAGATATAGTCAACCTTAATAAAAGCTTTAGGCATAGAATTATGCATTGCTGTTTAATATTACTTAATAGAATTTATAGGATACCATCAGTTATACTGCACTAATCGAATTCTGCATCACAGCAGAAATCTGCCACCCACACAGAGCATGGCCCTTTGATGGCCCCTGCCTTCCATCCCACTCTTGTACAACAGCTGTAATTATGCAGAAGACTATTTTATTTGGCACTGAATACTTTTTTAAGTGGCCCACTCCCAGTGCCTTTTCAGCCTTAAGTTATGCTGAACAACCACAAGAAAAAATTAACTTGTATGTAGAATTGTCACATTGGAGGGCGTAGCTGTACCAGCCTGTAAGTGCTGGGTCATTATTTCCTTTATGAACAACCCCTCTTCTCTTCCCAGGTACATACAATTCATGCTTCCGTAATTCAACACAACCTTCTGGTTGTGTTTATCTCCCTTCTTTGGGAGATCAACTGCACAGTCTGTCCGTCAGCATGTGTGTCAGTGCTGTTGGTTGAGTGAAAATCCTTACGTTCAAAATTGATGCCAAAGAATAGGAATGACTATTGTGTGGCTTCTCCACACAGAGTTCTGGTTATTGGCTGTGTTTCAGACAGAAGGGCGAGTGTTTCCTGGAAGCCTGGAAAGGGCAGGAGGTTCTGGGGGAGCCCACTCCTCGTTTTGCTCTGGGTTTCTTGCTATGGCCAGTAATGTCCAGATGTTGGGGCAAAAGACAATCTCCTTTTCTGAGTTCCTTCTAACACTGAATAGTGCTGCTGTTTGCACTGTGGCTTGTACTTTTGATCCATTTTTACATTTGGAATGAAAAGGTGACAGAGGAGTCACAAAGACCACTTTTTAATGTATTCTTTTGTTGGAGGATCTTCATATATACATGCATACATTCACTGTACTTCCAAAACCACAGTGTTTTCATCAATATAAATAATCAAATACTCCAGCCTCTCGCATTATGCTGACAGCTTCAATACTTTAGGCCATCTTTTGAGATTGTCCCAGGCCTTCTCTGGAAAGATCTTTAAAGTTTTTGCTATGGAAAAATTTAATTAGCACAGCCAGAATATTTTACCAGTATCTTTCATGAAAATGTGAAGGAAAAGATACTGGAGCCTGATAGTCTTCCTTACAATGGTCCCCACTAAAACCCCTTCCTCTGCTAAACACTGTCTTTTGGAGTAGCACAAATTTGTTTCCTTTGTGGCTGCATTTAAACTGAAAGAGGGGAGATTTAGGTCAGACATCAGGAAGAAATTCTTCACCACGAGGGCAGGAAGGCACCGGAACAGGTTGCCCCAGGAGGTTGTGGCTGCCCCATCCCTGGCAGTGCTGAAGGGCAGGTTGGATGAGGTTTGTGCAGCCTGGGCTGGTGGGAGGTGTCCCTGCCTATGCAGGGGGGTTGGAACCTGAGGATCTTTAAGGTCTCTTCCAACCTGAACCATTCTATGAGTCTATGATTCTATATCAGGTTCACCAAGGATTTTGAGGCAGGTGCAATTTTTGAGTGTCCTCTGCCTAGAAAATCATCTCTCAACTTTATTGGGTATGACTTACCTCCAGTGAACACATGCTGGTTGTGAAATCCATGTCCTTAATTACCCTTTTCTTCTAAATTACTTTAACACCTTCTGTGTTGTCCAAGTCACATTCACAGACCAGCAGCTGCCCACATCAATCAGAAAACACCAGCCCTGACAGGAAACACTTGTTAAGGAAACTCACTCCCAGACCTCCAGCTAGAACATCTTAATGGAGTGGGGACACTTCTCCTGGTGCTTAGCCCAAACTGTAATATTTTAACACTTTCACTAGTGGTCCCATGGCTTGCTCTGGTTCAGTTCTAGGCAGTGCCCATATCTCAGCATGCTTCTGGTTTTCCTGAAGGGAGGCAGCATTCACTCACAGGGATTTCTGAGGAATGGCTTGTTGGACAAGTTCCTTTTTATGATGACTAAGTGGAGTGTGCAAATCACCATTACTTCCAGTAAACAATTTTGAGGAGTGTTTGTTGGTAAACAGATAGAAGTTGTAAACCCAGAGCTTTCTGAGTTTTGGTGCCATTTACGTTGTTTAACTTTCCATGCAAACACTGCAGCGATTGCTCCACATCCATGCAGCACAGAAGCAGCACAGGCTGTGGGAGCTCATCACCATCTCTAACACGGAGCATTTGTGCCCATCTCCACGTTGCCTAAAATGGAAGAAATGGACAAAGAGAAATCCCAGATTTTTACAGCTCACAGCTCTTCTCCCCCAAGTGCTTCTCTGCTCTGGTGTTATATCAAGTTCTTTTGTCTGTTAAAGTCAGAGGTTCATCTGTTGTCCCTCTAATGGCTCCTTGGCTGGTTTGGAGCAGGGGGAGCTTCTCATCTTCTTACCGGAGCCACTCCTGGGGCCCTTCCCCTCCTACCAAAAAACACACCAAACCAAACCAGAACAGCAGGAAAGACTACTAGCCAAGAAAATGCTTGGATTTACATGTGGTGAACAGGAGAGCTGCTCCAGAACTTGCCAAAGGCAGTACAGACTCTGCTGGGCTGGTGATTTGAACTGGCCCATCCAGCCAGCTGCAGCTGCATCAACTCCTCCTCAGTCTTGCTGCAGGTTGTCAAGAAAAGGACAGTTCTAGCAATTAAGCTTCTACTGAAATACCAAACACTATGGGGTCTTGAAAAGAAAAGGAGCTCACAGCCCCATTCCAGATGGAGAGATGGAATCTGAAGTCCTCTATGAGCTGAAAGCTTAATTCTCTCGACTGGTTAAATCTTTAAATCCTAGAGTGTTAAATGCCCTGAGAAAGGAAAGCAAAGCTACTATTAATAATTCTAATGGCTAAAGAGCATATTATTTTCAAGTGGTTTGTTAATCAGCATGGGGTCTGCCTACAGCTATTGCAATCACTCATCTTTCACCAGTTGTAGCTAGTGTCTGAATAAGAAAAAAACAAGGTATTTAAGGGAGCTAAAATCGTTCAGGCTAAAAGGAAGTTAACAAAAATTATTAACCAGCTTGGCTAAAAGCCATTGAACGAGATGGGAATGCCACTGAAAGGGCAGATCATAAAGCCTCAATGCAAACAGATAAAGCCAGAGAGCAAGCTGGTGAGAAGGCTGCTGCAAAGCTGCTTACCTCTGATGAAATTCTTATCAGGAGTTCAAATTGGGAGGAAGAATTTTCTTTCACAGTGTATCTGATAATTGCTTAATGAGAAGGTGCACATTACTCTGCTTTTGCCAGACCAAGATTTGTGTCATTCACAAAGAGCAGGAAAAGATTAACCCCTGCTTCTGTCAATGACCAATCCTTGCTCCTTTTCCACCAAATCTCTTCACACCATTTTAAGGAGGGCACAAAAGGGGTGCAGCCCAGAGGCAGCTGGCACAGGCCAGGAGCTGGTGGTCACTCACCCTGGGTGTCCAGGGCCGTGCTCTTCCCCCAGCTCAGCTCTGGGTTGTTCCCTGGTCATTTGCCCTTCCTGGAAACTCTTTTTTCTGTGACACAGCCTCCTGCTGCCTCCCAGAAATTTGTTATAAGGCTAGAACTATTAAACCCAGAAACAAGAAACGGATTAAACAAGTGCCGAAAAAGTAATGACATACCAAATGGAACATCACAGCCCTGAGGAGCCCTGCTAAGAGCCAAGCACAATGTCTGAGGAAGGAACTAGTTATGATCCCTGCTGATTCATCAGGAGAAATAACATTGTTATTGCTGTTTAATTACTTCTCCGCCCTCAGCCATTGACAGGCTTTTCCGCCAGGGCGGTGGGTGATGGGGACACAGACAGAGCAGAAGGGGTCATGCAGCAAAGTGTGTCCCAGCACCCCCGGGAGCAGCTGTGCCAGGCAAAGCCCAGCTCCAATGAAGGCTGAAATTATGGACATTAAGAAACCATCTGAATTGTACAGAGAGCCCCATGGGCTCTGGGAACTGATCACTGCCACTCAGGAATGACAGCTTGGAGCTGTCATAGAAGTAAGAGAATGTCAACTCAGTGCTCGTAAATTGCCAAAAAGGAAGTTCCCTGCCAGAAATTGTTAAAAGTAACACTGTTATTATGCATCTGACAAGCTCACCCCAAAGGAGCTGGAGTCAGTGCGATGCTGCTCTCCAGCTGCATGGAAAGGTGCAGGCAACTGGGGCAGTCCTCAGGGGCTGCAGCCAGGGCACCAGCCCGGGCTGCACAGGGGGGTCAGGGACAGTCAGGGATGGTCAGGGACCATCAGGGATGGCAGACAGTCAGCCTTCCCTCAGCCTGGAGCAGTGATGGGGCCAATCCTGCTGGCAGCAGGCCCAGGAGCACCAGGATTGGGGACATCCAGCATGGCTTTACCAAAGGCAGGTTCTGCCTAAGGAACCTGGCAGCTTCCTATGGTTTCCAGGGAATGCCAGCTCCATGGATGAGGGGAGAGCAGGGAGCAATGGATAGTGTTTGTGCAATGCAACACAAGCTGCCACCACACCCTGGAACCCATAGCAGGGACATATGACCTGGAGGGGTGGGATACAGGATGGGTAACACCAGGGTGTCTAGCAACCTGATCTGGCTTGGACGCGGCTTGGAGCAGACAATTGGACCAGAAGCCTCCGATGTCCTCTTCAGCCTAAATTAATCTGTGGTTTAGAAAGGAGGTCAGAGAATAGAACTAAATAATGAGTCAATAGAACAGGACTCCTCAAACTGTAAAAGAGAAATGAGTGTAAGGAAGTGCTAGAGGTCTGGAAGAAAAAAACATGGAGAAAGCAAATAATCTCCTTGCTCTTTTCTTTGTTCAGGAACTGGGAAGATCAAATGAGAATATCAGATGGCAGTTCTGAAGCAACAGAAGTAATTTGTAAATAAATGGTGCGTTTTGCTGGGAGGGACTGTTACAGAGACCAAAAGTATAGATAACTGAGAAATCAATAAAACAAATTCTCAGAAGAAAATTCTCCTGAGAGCCTTTAACCTTAAGTGTAGAGATCATTTAGTCTGAGCGCAGAGTGGTGGAAAGCAGGCGGATGGACCTGCTGTGCCAGCCAGCATGGACCCACTCCCTGCTGGTGTCCTGCTCCAGCAGCTCCTTCCCATCCCCAGCTCATCACCCTGTGGAACTCTCAGCTCTTCTCTCTAGGCTCAGCCTCCTACAGCACGGGCTGTGGCTGTTTTATCCCAGGGAAATGTTGTTAAATCCTAGAATCCCAGCCTGTTTTGAGTTGGAAGGAACCTTAAAGATCATCCAGTTCCACCCCCCTGCATGGGCAGGGACACCTCCCACCAGCCCAGGCTGCTCCAAGCCCCATCCAACCTGCCCTTCAACACTGCCAGGGATGGGGCAGCCACAGCTTCCCTGGGCAGCCTGGGCCAGGCTCTCACCACCCTCACAGCGCAGAATTTCTTCCCAGTATCTAACCTAAATCTCCCCTGTTCCAGCTTAAAATCATTACCCTCATCCTATCACTACACACGCTGGTAAAAAGTCTCTCCCCAGCTTTCCTGGAGCCCCTTCAAGTACTGGAAGGTGCTCTAAGGTCTCCTGGGAGCCTTTATTATTCAGGCTTCTCCAGAGATGGGAGAACAGACACAAACACAAAACCGGGCAGAACAGTTTTTAAACAATTTGAAATTATTTTTTTTTTCTTGAACACTCTTCCTACATGGATGTTTTATAATTAAATTGCACTCAGTAAAAATTGGGGATCTCTTTAGCTGACTGGCATCTGTGAAAACGAGATTTCCTCACTAAACTTCCTTTAATGAAAGCACAATGAGCAAGGGACCATTTGATGCACTGATGTTCAGAGTTGGCCTTTGAGCACAGTGGCCAGCGCTGGCAGTTCTGCAGTGTGATTGAAGAGCTCAGGTGCACAGGTACAGTGCTGATTATTTGCCTATTAATTAATACTCCAGGCAACACATTGCTTTTAATTATACCACATATGACAGCTGTTGCCAGCAGCCAAAGGATTTCATGATATCAAGCACTCTCAGCATCTGCCCCTCCTTATTTAGCCTCATTTGGAGCCCAAGAACCAGAGGAAACCCTTGTGAGTGGCCATGAGGGGCTGTGGTGGGCAGGATGGTGCATGGGTTTGCCCTGTCTGGTGTTCCAGGGCTAAAGACAAGGTAATGGGGAAGAGGCACCTGATAGAATATTGTGAATTGATGGGAAGATCCTTCTGCTGGGTGTGGGAGATGGAGCCGTCCCTGTGCCCAAGGCAGAGGCTGCTCCAGCCAAGGCAGGCACTGAGCACCATGGTCTCTGGCAGGGCAGGCACCACACTGCACATCCAAAAGGCTGATCTAAAATAGCTGAAAACTGTCACTGGGACTTATTTTGCTTCTGCAGTTTCAAATACATACAAGCCTCTGACACACCAGTTTGACAAGTCCACATGCACATACAAGGAAATCCCGTCACTAGTCCTGAGGAAAAGAGCAGCTCCACTCTAAAAACTCAAGAGTTAATCTTGGCCTTGTCTTCCCTCACCTTTTATTGAAGCATTTCTGTGATCTCACATCAGGATATACTTTTTTGTTTAGCTGGTTGTGTGGGTTTTACTTTGTGGTAAGGTTCTGGGATGGCATCCAAATGGTATCACACTGAGACCTCTGCTCCAAGGTTTCCGAGGAAACTGAAGCTCATACCACTTCTTTGGAGCCCCCTAGCACTCACTCTGAGGAGGTGATTCAGGGCCCCTCTGCCCCCTCTGACACATCCATGGGCTCCCTACAAAAAGGGCTAGACATCCAGGCCAGCTCTGTGGAGAAAGAAGATGGGCTTGGAAGGGTGAGGCTCCTAGAGCATCGTCAACAGGAGGTGACAAGACAAGGTCTTGATTCTTTGCACGCTACCTTTGCTGGAGATGTGTTTTGTCATAAACTTCCAGTGTTCTCCTTTTCCAAAGGGTTGTGGCCTTGAACATGGGGCTTTGTGGAAAGGCAAGGAGGTCCAAAGCCTCCTGGATCCTTCCTTCCTACTCCAGACATCAGCTACTTGGGTAATCACAGACACAGCCAGAACCTTTGGGGCTGTTTCTGCAGGTACCCTGCATCCTTGGAGGCTGCAACACCACACTGCAGACCCCTGGCCGAACTACTGCTGTAAGAAGAAAATCTGTGCAAGTGCAGATGTGTTTCCCTTTCCTGGAGGAAAAGCATCCCTTGGTGCTGCAGCTCCCTGTCAGCAAAGCCCTGGGGCTGGAGGGCAGCTGCAGGCTGGAGGCAGGTGCTTGCACACACTGGTCCTTACAGCAGCACTGCTGCAGTCATTCCCTGCCCTGACCCCTCCACCCCAACTCTTGCACTCTGTGGAAGCTGCAGCAGGTGCTCTCCAAACAGCCAGAGGTCCTGATCTGGATGCTCTACCTCAAAATGTCCCAGGGAGGCTTTCCCTGCTGAGGGCAGGCAGCTGCCCCAAGGAGACCACAGCTACTCCAGCTGCAGGGCCAGGAGGCTGAAGTCAGCCCAGAAGGACCTCACAGCAGTGTCCCCACCACACTGAGCCACCGATGCTGGTGTCGTGGTCCAGGGAGAGGTCAGACACAAACCACTGCTCCTCCTGGTAGCACTCCAAAGAGACCCCCCAAGAGGCAGGGCAGGTGAAGCTGCTCTTCCTCTGTCTGGAAGGACAAAAGGAGCGGCAGGGCTGATGTAGCAGAGAGCCCCGTGCTGGCTGCTCGTGCCAGGCTGCAGCCCATCTCCTGGCCTGATGGAAAAAGCAGCAGCACCACAGTGACAAGGCACATGAGCTGTTTCTGCAGAGAAATAAATGTGTCATGTTCTGAGGCTGTAATGTGATAGCAGCATCTGTCGTCCTCAGCACCTGCAGCTGAAATGAAGGACACTGCAGCAAGACATCTCTCCAGAAGACGCTGACACGGGCTGGAGAAGCTCCATCTCTTCTCTTGCTCTGGACTGGACAGGCTGCCAAGGCAATGACTGGAGCTGACACCACAGCAGCTCACACCAAAATTTGCCTCCGTACACCAAGCAAGATGCCAAGAACAATCATTACTTCATGATTAGGAGTCTCATTTGGTTTTAGAAATGCTCTCTGCACCTGCAAAATAAAAAAAAAAAAAGTACCCCCAGAATTGCAGATTAATATGATGCAATAAGACATTTGGCACAACCTGCTGCAAAACTGGTGCCAGTCTTCAGAAAATGAGCTCACTGTGCTATCTCTTCCTGAGCTGTTCTGAACAGCTCTGCGTGGCAGAACCATTCTGAAAGCCACCTCTCTCTCCAGACAGACCAGCTACTCAGCTGGTGCTTTTAGCAGCAGCAAGAAAGGGAGTAAATAGCTTTCTGAGCTGTCTGGTTAGTCCAGGGTGCCTCTGTTTGAAGACATTAAAGAACTGCTTAGGGTGAAAGTACATCTCTGATGTGAACAAGGCAGAAATTGTCTCCTGCCTCCCGCCAGCACCTTCCCACAGGCTCTGAGACCCTGGGAGGATTGTGGAGCAGAGGCAGGCAACACAGCACTGAGCTCTCTGCTGCACAGCTGACATTTGCTTCCTTGGGTTCACCAGGTGTATTCCCATTGCTCCTGTTTATCAGCAGAGCAGTCCAGCCTTTGCTCCTGTTTATTTCAGCCCAGGCTGCCTTCCCTCGGTGCTGCCAGACAGCTCAGGGCTGTGCTCCCAGCAGATGCCTTGGCAGCACCAGCTCTCCACCCCTCCCGGGCCCAGCCCTGCGGGTGTCGGGGCAGTCCTGGGGTGCAGCACGGGCACCTGCAGAGGGGCTTGGCCTACCCTGCTCCCACGGGGCGGGGAGAATCTGGGGGTCAAGTTTTAACACAGGAGGAAACAGACCCTGAGAGCAAGAATCCACCAGAGGACAGAGCAGTTTGCTGCGCAGACACACCGGGCAAGTTGAAAGCAGCCTTTGTTTTGACGTGTTTCCCATCTCCTTAGCACACAATGGGACACTGCACACCAGCTGAAATGAATTCATAATGAGCATCGTAGCGAGTCTATTGAGCAGGAGATAAAGAGGTGATTACTGTGGCTCTGTCCTGATGGATGGATTGCTCAGGGAGTTCTGTGCCATTTCCATACCCTTTCATGGAGATGCTATCAATCACAGCAGACAGTGACCCATTAGGAGCTGTAACCAAAAGAGAAGAGGACTAACTTTAAGGAATAAAACTCAAAGGGTTGACATGCCAGATGCCTGCTGGCACAGATCAGAGAAGACTGATGCAGTGTGGAGATGTGATGTAAAGACTTGTGCCATCAGGACCCTCCTAAGGAAGGAATATGAAGGTTCCACAAGATAATGGAGACAAGTAAAGGGCTCAGGACTGGTGCTACAGGGCACTTTTGGGGAGGATAATGGACACATTCTGGGAAAGGAGCATCCTTCACCGGGGCCTGAAGATAGCAAATAAAAATGAAATTCATACTAAGGAGAGAAAGGGAAAGAGCAGGGAGACACTGTCTGCTTTTACACAAAGGTAGAAGAAATCAGGTGAGTGAGAATTTAGCAATGGGAACTGGAACATCAGAACGTAAAAGGATGGGAACAGGCCAGAAATTAATGATTAATACCCAAGAACAGCAACTGAGTCAATGCTAGGGTTGGTGAGCAGGGCAGCTGGCTGACAAGTTGGAGGGAGAGTACAGGCAGGAAGGACCATGGAATCTGCCAAGAGCTGGGGGACAGTGGGCTGCAGGGACCTGGAATTCCAGAGTGGCATTTGAGAGCTGGTAGTCTGGGTAGAAGGAATACAATGAAAAAGTTACGATGGCTAGGACACAGTCTGGCCTACTACCATGAAAAAGGGTGGTATGAGTAGGAAGTGCTGGGAATAAACTACTCCAAATTAATGTTCACCATCTGTGCCATTTAAAAAAAACAATCATTTGTGGTGTCTTCTTAAGAAAAGGCAGCACCGTGTTGCAAGCCAGGAGTCTACAGGAATTACTGCCTAATTAATCTGTGCAATAGGCATTGTGTAGGACAACAGTTCCAAGAAAAGCACTCCACAACAAGTGCATCACATTTCAAGGCATCAGAGGAGCCAGGTAAAGCTGTCATTCCACTGTGTACTAAGCAGGACAAAGATAAAATAACAAAAAATATTCCAAAGTATCACCTAAATACAAAACCACTTCAATTTCAGGCAGCCTAACAGTGTGTCATTGCAGTTTCAAAGATATTAAAACAGAATCAAAACCAAAATTCAACTGTGTTAAGAAGTAAGAAGAGAGAAAGGGAGTTCCTGGAAAGAGCTTGGCTGACTCATCTGCACTGATACCAGCAGCAGAGCTGATACCAAAGGCTGATAGCTCTGGAGGCTGTGGGACAATGTCCAGGAGAGCAGAAATACCAGCTCAGCTGCAGCTGCAGGGACATGCCTGAGGACACTGCCCTGTGCTGGGGAGGAAGGGAACTCAGAGAAGCTATACAGTCACTCCCTACTGGGTGACATTTGTTTCTCATTCAAAATTTTGCAGTAACCTCCCTGAATCGTTTGCTGCCCTGTGGTGCCCTCCCACTGTCCCTCAGGGCAGCTGAGCTGCTCCTGTAGCTCTGACAAGGAGCGGTGCTACTTCTCAGGATGTGAGGAATCCTGGCAAGGTGGTGTGGACACGCAAAGAGCAGCACTGGAAACCTGTCAGAGAGGTTTTGGGTTGGTAACAGCTGGAGATTTCATAGAGCAGGGGTGGTGTGTGCGTGAAGAGACCTTCTAATGCTGGTCACTGTATCACTGTGGGAAACTTCAGAGGTGAGGAAGAAGTGGCACCCACGACCATGGGGACAGGTTGCAGGTTGGGGGTTGGACTAGATGACCCTCAGAGGTCCCTTCCAACCCAAGACACTCTATGATTCTGTGATATGTGGTGTAATCAATGCTCCAAAGAGGATGAACCATGTTATTTTGGTAAACACCACAGGCAGCATGGGAAACATGAAATCATGAGAAGTAACTGGATGGAGTGATCATGTGTGCTAAGCCATGAGTCACAAAGGGGTGCTAAGAAATCCTGAGTGTCATTGTACAGGCCTTACCAACACCTGCCATTTGGTAAATAACGCTAACATTTCGTGACTGAGAAAGACAGGAATTCCCACAGAAAGGGAGTGGAGAAGAGTTGCAGATGCAGTCGGTGACTGACTGGACTTAATCAGCCAGAATACACTTAATGAAAAGCTGGTGCAACAGGGTCCTGTGAGAAGCAGCAGGATGAGCTCCCTGGCCAGACTCACGGGGATCACCACCTGCCTCTCAAAGACTCTGGGTCATGCACCTTCCCTGGGTGCCACAGGGGCTTGGAAGAACCACCTGGGTGCTTTCTTCTTTGTGTATGTCAATTTCCCTACAACAGACCACGTCCCATACTCCCACTGCCAACCTCACATTGATTCCTGCAGCACTTCTGACCGCAGTTCCTGTCCTGTGGTAGGTCCTGTACAAACACAGCTCCAAATGAACATGTGGGGAAAAAAAAAAAAAAAAAAAATATTTTTACTGTGAGAGTGACAGAGCACTGGAACAGGCTGCCCAGGGAGGTTGTGGAGTCTCCTTCACTGGAGACATTCAAAACCCACCTGGATGCGTTCTTGTGTGATGTGCTCTGGGTGACCCTGCTCTGGCAGGGGGGGTTGGACTAGATGATCTTTCGAGGTCCCTTCCAACCCCTAAGATTCTATGATTCTATGATTCTATGTGGTGCCTGACAGGAAGAGCCAGGGTGATGGGGTGGTACAGTCTGACTGCAAGGCACATGCCTGAGCACTTGGAGATCCACAGGAACAAGGGATGCAAAGCACCAGGCTGCTGACCTACACCACTCTGTGAGGCAGAGAAAGGTGTCCAAGCAGGTACAGAGGCAGATAACGAAGCTGCCTCTCAGAGCTTTGCTGAGCACACATCCTAAGCTAAGGCACAATGCAAGAGAATTACAGGAGAGATTGCTTGAAAAGTTGGCAACATTGTGCTGGAGACTGCTATCATGAGTCGTTTGAGATGGGAGCTCTGAGGGAGTGACAGACAGAGGGGACAGGGTGCCAGGAGCCCTCTCGGTGACGACAGGCAGCTTATGCTTCAGCATGAGAGGAGCGGGCTCCAGCAGGGATCGGAAGACAGAAGTGACACAGAGTGATACAGAGATCTTTGCAACAGCTTTCTCACCAGACTCTACTGGGCCAGGTCTGCATGTGTCAAGGCAAGAGAGAGGAGTGTTGCAGTGGTGTGTGGGAGCGAAGGGAAGTCTCAGCTGGAGCCTGGACTGCGGGACAACAAGGAAACACTGTCTGTCAGTTAGGGGATAGAAGAATCCCTTGTGTTTGGGTGTGGGAAGGCAAGTGGACAGAGCTGTTCAGCAAGAGGACAGAGCTGGAGTACAGGATGTGTCTGTCAGTCATCAACCAGCACAGGAGAATTTGCCACAGATGCGGCTTCACAGGGCTGAGGGAAAAAAGCTGGCCTGAGGACACTGCCACCCCAAAGAGTCCATAAGGAGAGGAAAAGTACCCTCCAACAGACCTGTTTAGCAGACAGACAAGTCAGAGGGGAGCAAGGAGGAAGCAGAGCGATAGAAGATAAAGTTCCAAACATTTGGCATAAAAGAGACTGCCTGACAGTCTTCAAGGGGGTTGACTAGTAAAGGGAGAAAACAAAGATGAAAGGGCTGAAAGGTGTCAGCAAAGACTGTCTCCACTTTTGTCCTCAAATGCAGGTGCTCCCCTACAGACAGTGGGTGCCTCACATGTGCCGAGGGCTCAGACATGTCATCCCCCCTGATTCATGCCCTGGGCTCATGGAGTTCAACAGTCTCTCTCTTTAATCTTTAGGGAATAATTCTGTATCATTTACAGATGGCTAGGAACACTATGTGTAATGGGTGCTTTAAATATTTGTTTATTCTTATTTGAGTGGAGCTTTTGATGTAGGTCTATCCATTACTTAAAAGCCAATAAGTTGGAAAAGGATGAAAGAAAGTGAAATGGTCTGTATCATATCATTCTGTACAGTATTTGTGTATGCTGAATATTTCATTTATTCTGTGATCTGCAGATGGTTTTAAATTGAAAAGCTGGGCTATTCCAGTGGCAGTCCTTTTGTTCCTGGAATGAGCTTGGCTTATTCAAGCAAAGAAAGTGAACACCTGATTAATGGCAACATCTATCTTTAAGGAAAGAGGTTGTCATTAGACTGAGCTATTGTGCAATTCTAAAATGTTTTAACATTGTGCTTTACACAGCATGAGCATCAGTGGGTTTCTTCCTTCTGGTGAGATCAGGTTTGGGGGATCTTCACTGCCCTCTTGGTGGCATGGGGGACCCCTGGAGCTGCTGCACTAGGGAGCAGGGAATGGCCACAGCTGCAGAACCCACTCACAGCTAAGAACACAGGGCACCATCCAAGGCCCACTGGGACCCTTGGCAGAAGAAGGGCTGGATCCAGAGCACCTGCCTGGTGAGAGAAAACTCAGGGTGCAGCTTGCCCAGAGCGACACCTGCAAGAGCAAACAGGTGTGATGCTTGGTCTCAACAGAGTAATCCTCCAGCCTGGAAATAGGAGGGCTGGTCAGTTAATGAGTGAAGAGAAGAACCAAGTGAAAGAGAAAACTCACCAAGGAAAGGGTTGGTGGGCTGGCCAGTGGGTAAGAGCCTGGGGCCACAGACAGCCCCAGCCCCAGTGTTTGACTGCAGCTGGAGTGATGCAGATCTGCCATGTCCAGGGGTAAATCCAGAGCATCCTCTCCTGTTCATGGCTGCACTGTGAGGAGCAGAGCTGTCTGTCCCTCCAACCCTGGCCCCTGGAGATGCAGCTCCTGCAGTCCCTGGCAGCACTGCACACTGCTCAGCATGTACTCAGGGCAGCACAGACCATTGCAGACCCTTCCTGAAGGGCTTGACTTCTCCAGCCTTCCCCACTACCCAACAGAACAACTAGAACCACTCCAGGGCAGAGTTTCCAACTTTTTTCATACCACAGAGCAACTGACCATTGTTTCAGCTAGAAGCTTTTAAAAAGGTAATTTCTCAGCAGTGAATTTCCTAAACCTGAGCTCCTCCTGGCATGACTGGAGCAGGGGAGCATCCATGGGGCAGCAGGTCCCTGCCTGGGGCAGCAGGGTGGCTCCATCCAGCAGCCTGGCTCCATCCCATGCAGCTCTCCCCCTGATCCCAGTGCTCAGCCTTCAGACTCCGCTTTGGTGAGAAAGCCTGTACTCACTGGAATATTCCTGGAACTCTGCTGTTGTTTCCAAGCCACACAGCTTGCCTGAGATTTCCCCGAAAGGCAGGAGCAGAGTGTAGGTTTAAAGAACAAGCTGTACTTTGCTCTTTCCATGTGCAAAATGGTTTTTGACCCTGAAAAAAACAACCGAATGGTGGACATTGAAGAAGATACTAAAAACCTTTTAATGCTAGTGGGGAAAGTTGCATAATAGAGAATGAACAAATGGGGGTTTTTTCCCTCAAGTGATTTTTTCTTTTTGTTTAAACAAGAAAATTTTTGCCTTCTTATTTTAAGACAACGTGCAGATCTTAGCCTTTTTTATTATGGTGATCAGCAATGGAGTTAAAATTCAGCTTCTGCTGGTTTTACAAACTGCCCCAGTGATCAGCTCAGCATCACTTACCTCTGTCCAGCTGAGGAATCCTCACTTCCAGGAGGCACATCTGTCATTAGGCCTCACATCCAGGATTTTGCAGTTAGGTGATGAAAGAACAGCACCATCATTTCATTGCCAAGTTTGTGACAACTTCGTGCTAGAGATGATTTTTCAGGTTGTGAAATGAGCATTTATTTTCTAAGAGAGAACTCATTCTGCCTGTCCTGAAACCCAGTGTTGCTCCCAAGGCACTCCACATGAGGGGCTGTGGATAGGTATGACAAAGTACGAGGTCAACACTCACAAGGTTTGCAGTACAAATAGACAGTAATTAGGAGAAAACAGAAGGAAAAGCTGTACAAAATCTAAAGAAGGATGAAGGGAACAAATGCTTTGGGAAAATGACTATTGTCTGTCAAAAATTGTCCATTTTGCCTCTCTCACAGCAGTGTGCAGAGTTTTCAGGCTTTTTGGAACCAGAAAGCTTGAAAGACTATGCAGGACTAGTGCATGCAGGAATCTGAGCAGAAGAGGCTGAACGGGGCAGCTGGAGCCTGCACACGAAGAACCTGAACTGGCAGAGACAGACCCGGTGTGTCCATCCCTATATGTTTGTGGCAGAGGAAAAAGAGGCTGCAGAGGCTGCATTTTCCATCTTACAGGGTTTATAGGATTTTAGGCAATGTCCACTGGATTTCACTGAGCAGAAGGGACTTGTGTATCTTTGATTATTGCAGTTTCTGAGATGTCTGCTCAAATCTCCTCAGAATCCTGTATGCAGAATCTGTTCATAGTTTTTCATGCAAGCTGATGAACTTCAGCAAAGTTGGAAGTACACATAAAAGGGAACAAAGGTGTCAGCTAGTGGGAGATGGAGTCAGTAGTTTTAGCAGTAACAGAGAGAAGTGCAGCAGGCAGCAGAGGAACTGGCATAACCCTCTCAGTGATGGAGCTCAGCTGGACCAGGTAAAACTGAGTTAAGAAAAAAGCCAGAAAACAGCCTCTTCTCACCGGTTTTAATTCCAGTGATTCCTGCAGAGCTAGCATTGCTTCGCGTGATAATGCACCCTTAAGGAAAGGTGAAGCACAGTCCCAGGAACCGTAACTCCAAAGCCCAGCATTCCCGGCCCCGGCAGTGACTGCTGCCCCCCCCGTGGCAGGAATTCGGGCTCAGTCACTGACCGGTGACCCCGCCGGGAGCGCTCCCAGCAGACCTGGCTAACGGAACGATAAACTGTCCCTTACATCTCATCTCTTGTGCTATAGATGTGGAAAAATAAACGTACAAAATCAAGTCGCTATAAACTCATTTCCCACCGGTGATTTCCACCCCCCCCACCCTAGTATGGGGAGGAAACTATCACTAGAGAAGGGAGAAAGAATCTTTAAGTGCTGATTTTAACTTGGGGAGAATGGCCCGTGTCCCATGCATTTGCTGTTCTGATTCGTAGTGTTTTACTTCATTTCACACCATGTTATTTTGGTCTCTTTCTGTCGGATGCCCTGCATTTAAAAATGCCATCTTTTCATCCTTCAGCTGCGGAGTTACCAGCACCCTGCTCCTCAGGGGAGCACCCGCGGTGTCCTCGGAAGGGGCAGTCACCGAGTTCCCGGCGCAGCTCCAGCCCGGCAGCCGCGCTCCTCACGGGCTGCTGCGCGGGTTGTGCAGCCCCCCGAGACCCCCAGGGCTGGGAGAGGCTGTGGGATCTCTGTGCCTGGAGGTGTTTGAGGGGTAAAGCCCTGAGCAACCTGCTCTGAGCCCAGTGCCTTGCATCCAGAAGAGCTGGGACAGTCCCTTCCCAGCCCTTGATCACGTAATCTCACAATCCAAGGAACTTCCCCATTGTTTAATACCAATATGTCCCATCTATAAAATGAATGAAGCTTTTGCTCATGAAGAGCCCACTGCAGTTCTGGAAAATCTCTGCTTCTGCAAGGCAAACATGAAGGGCCCTGATCCATGGATCTGACCATACAGAGAGCAGCACCAGCGTAAACCAGCTAAAAGCAGAGGTGTGGTGGTACTTACCCTTGCTGTAGGACAGCAGAACGTGTGCCTGCATGTAACTCGGAAACAACCATTTCACAGACCTCAGAAGTTCCTCAGTGTTTAATGAGTGAATCCTTGAGGCTGGAGAGGTCTTGGCAGTGTTGTGCAGACAGGCAGTCCTGCATCCCGAGGGAGGTGGGATCAGTGACCGTGAAGCCCCCAGTGCAGCACGGAGCCGTGTCCGGGGGCCCCAGGCGGGTCCCTGCAGCACCCCCCAGCCCTGCATGCTCACTGGTTCCCATTGCCCTCTTCATGCTGCACAACACTCCACCATCTATGAGCCACAGCTCAGAAGCCATCTCTGGCTCAGAAAAGGCCAGTCCCAGCTCCATCCTGCCTTGTTAGAGCCATGAAAATTCCTCCATCCTCTGAGGAACTGTCATTTGCTGTGGGGAGCTGAGGACTGTGGAGGGGTATGGAGTATTTTCTTGGAGGAAATCAATATTCTTTTGCTACCTTTTGCTGCATATCACTGCCAAAGAGATGCAAAAGGAGACTACACAGCTACTCAGACTCTTAGCTTCTCACTTTATAGACCATTAACTTTAAAGACACTGTCCAGACTGCCTGCTCCAGTTGAAGAGTCTCTCTGATTATCTTTCCAGGTAAATTAATGTCTGACATATTTCTTTATTAGATTTTGAAGGGACCAATAAATGAATTTACTAGGTGATTTCTTAATTTAATACTGCAGTTTAAACCAACAGACAACAGCAGAAAGCTGGTTTGTTGAAACTCACTCATTGCCACAAACCAGTTTTGTGGTGCTGCTACTTGTGAACCCTCACTGAACGAGGCTGAGTGATGCCCCTCAGCTGGAAACCACAAAGGTCATAAATACAACCCCAGAATCAAAACACAGCTTTTGCACACTGCAGCTTTTGCCCAGGAGTGGCTGCAGCCTCCAGAGCAGCTCGGAGGGCTGAGAGCACTGCTCCCTCCCCACAGCCCTCCTCTCTGAGGTGCAGATGGGGCAGAGCAACCCGCCTGGCACCGCAGAGTCCTGCAGCCTGGGGGACCTGGGGGGCCCTCGGAGCATGGGGCACAGGCTGGATGTGGGGCAACACCCTTCCAAAGCCTCTGCTCTGCACAGAGGGAGCAGCAAGATGGTTATATTGCAAGTCACACCATAATTTCACATTAGATTATAAAAACTATTTAATAGTTCTTAAACTACTTCTCCTTTGTTCAAAAGTAGACAAAGTAGATATTTGTATGTCAGGAAAGACATTCCCTTTTTCCCAGTGGAGATATTATTTTTACCTTCTAAAGACTGAAGCTATTAACAATAAACAATTTCATGCAAATAGGAGGTATTTATAAGCAGAGAGGCGCTCATGGGAATGAAATTATGAACACAGAGAGTGCCTTATTTCTACTCTTAAAATAGTCTCGATTTTATGCATACTAAGAATTTCTGACATTGTTACTATCCCTGGTACAGCTCGAGCAGGAAGGAGCCCATGGGCTCTGCTGTGCCCAGCCTGCCACCCCTCAGAAGTGCCTGGTGGCTGCCAGCACAGCCAGCACCAAACTGCATGGGGCAGGGACACCCAGCCTGGCACTGCCAGCACCAAACTGCATGGGGCAGGGACACCCAGCCTGGCACAGCCAGCACCAAACTGCATGGGGCAGGGACACCCAGCCTGGCACTGCCAGCACCAAATTGCATGGGGCAGGGACACCCAGCCTGGCACAGCCAGCACCAGCCCACAGGTGCCCGGAGCACCACACAGGGGGGCTCTGTCCTCTGGCTCCTCGAGGGCTGCACGCAAACCCTTTCCTGGCATCCTTGCAGTGCTTATCACAACAGTGCACCTTGAGGAGCTGGTCAACATGTTTGCTCTCTTCTAGTTTCATGGATATTTCATGTGTCTCAAATTGTAGTAACAGTAAAAGGTTCCATTATTTACCTTTCAGCAGCAGCAGATACAGGACAGTACCTCTGCTGATCTATGGTTTGTCAGTTACTATCCTCCACAAGTGCCAAAATCTACAAAATTTATTATCATCCTCATGCATCTGTGAGAAGGACACCAAAAGATCAACACACAGACCATTTTTAGCCTATCCACTATGATTTTAAAATGCTCATTGCATACCAAGGAAATGAGTTTTAAGATGCCATTTGCCTTGCTGACAAAAATGAGTCCTTACAGATAAGCCATTAAAATGCACCAGAAAGAAATGCTTCCAGGCAAGGATTTCATTTGATTTCTTTGAACTGGGTTCTGGAATATTTTTTTTGGAGGGAGGAACAGGAAAAGAGAGGAAAATTGGTATTGTGATTCAATACCTTGATCACCCATCAGTGTTAGGAAGAAAAAAACAAACATACATCATCAATTTGAAAGAATCACCTTAGGGTACAATTGCTAGCAGCAAGGATTATTTCCCAGGTGACCTGCCCTGCCTTTCCCCCCATCTTGGCCCGGGCAGCCTTTGGGGTGCCCACAGGCTGGGTGGGAAGAGCTCCCCAGCTGTGCAGGTGGGGACACCAGGAGCTGCACCCTGGCCATGGGACTCCTGCATGGCTGGCCAGGCTCCTGACCAAGGGTGGTCCTCCACCTTCCTAGATGATCTTCAGTCACCCCCTCTGCACTGCAGAACTTGTGCTCAGCTGTGATGGGGTCCAGTGGGAGGGAGTGACTTTTTCCACGGCACAGCCACAGCCTGAAAACAAGCAAAATGAGATAACCACGTGATCCGTGTTCTTCAGAACTTCAGCTGTTCTATCTACAAATAAAAGCATGGGTGACAATGTCAAACTCCCAAATGGGAATAAACTCTGAACACAGAAATTGAGGGACACAAATATAGCTCAACACCAAAGGGCGTTTTGTGCAAGAAAAACAGCTGCATTCCTGGGACAGGGCCATGAAACTGCCATTACAGAGTCAGCTACTGCTTTGTATTCATGGACAGGGAGACACTGGACACCACACTTCTTCAAGTTAGAGCTGCTCTTCCCCACCGTACACTCCAGACCTGTCTAGTAATAAAATGTCACTCACTCTGGTCTCGTCTTGCCACACCACCACCACGCCAGCCTTCTTTGAGAGACTGAAGATGTCTAAGAAACCCTCCCTGGGGACATCTACTGAAGGTCAGGCAGTGCTCTCCAGGCTCAAATTCAGCTTCTGTTGGCATTTCAGGCTGGAAAGGGCACTGGGTGGACAGCACGGTCTCCTGGCTGCAGGGATCCTTTGGGCACAAGGGGCAATCTCGAAGCCCCGTGCCCCAGCAGAGGCTTGTGAGGGACTGATGGGAATGCTGCCTCCCTGCGTGGGCTTCCAGCAGCGTGGGGAGGGGGCTGGGCTGGCCAGTGACAGCACTGCCAACTCATCATTAAAGAATGTACTGTCCCTTTGTCCCTTGCGCTGCACTCTGATGCAGTGATCAAAGTGCTGTGGGATCAGGAGGGCTGCCCTCTGCCCCCATCTCTGCTACTGACCTGCCAAGTGATTTCTGCACAAGTCACACCATTTTTCTGGGCTTGAATTTGAGTAGAACAGGGTTAAAGCAGCAGAGCAGCACTGCCATGTGCTCTGCAAGCCCTGGAGGAACAACAGTGGTTATCTGAAAGGCACAAATGCTCCCAAGCATGTGCACAAAACACTAGCAAATATTTTAATAAGGTATTAGCAGTTGACTTAAAAGGCACTGAACTAATCTACAAAGAGTAAGACAGATGTATCTACTTAAACATAGGATTCTAGACTCTTAATAGTCCTGTAATTTTTCACTAAAGCCTGTTTCCAGAGGATTATCAATTGCCTCTCATGGGCATTATTTGTAGAAAGTTCTCAGGAATACCATGAATATTTCAGCAGAGCCTGAATTATACAGACAACATACCCTCTTGCCATCCATAAAGGAGCAACTGGCTTATGAGTATGAATCACTTGAAAAACTGTGTGTACGTGTTTTAAATTCTGGGTCATTACATCATTATCTTCCACGAGCCTTAAATATTGGTGAACAACTTCCTTAGTAATGACTCTGTATTTAATACAAATGTTCTTCTTTACGTCTGTACCAGAAGTAACAGGACAGAAATTCAGATAATAAAGTGTACATTTTGGATATATATCCTTAATATTGATATAATATTTTGTAACTTAAATTCTATAAAGTATTTATTACACTAAATAAACTTAAAAAAGAAAATACGAGTCAAGGCACAGAATATATGAAATCAAGCATTTTGTATGTTTCAGTCCATGAAAACCTACCAGTTCTCTGCTTGTTTCCTTAGGCTGTTGTACAGAACCATAAAGTGCTGGTCGGAGGGGACACTGGCCTGACCTGCCACTTACACCGGGGCTGTCATCAGCTCCCCATCGGGTGAGACATGGCTTTGTCCTGCCCGGAGCCTCCAGGCACGGGGACCCCACTGGCAGTCCTGTCCCACTGCCAGGGCTGAGCTGTGCTCTGCTGGAGCCACCCACCCGAGGTCACAGCAGCCCCCGGCAGGGATGGGGTGGCAGAAGGTGCAGCCAGACTGATGGATCAGCCAGCAACTTGCCCAGCAGCCAAGCTGAGCTCGTACTGCAGGTCCCACCTCTCCGATGACATCGGTCATGGAGGGATTTTCTTGCTGAGGAAATCACACGTGGGAAGGAGCGCAAGGACACCCACTGGGAGCTTGCCCGGACTGCAGTTAGCTGCCTGCCCAGGGGTGTGATGCCCCCGCTCTGCTCTCCAGGCCCCACAGACAGACAGCCCCACAGACAGACAGCCCCACAGCCCCACAGACAGCCCCACAGCCCCACAGACAGCCCCACAGACAGACAGCCCCACAGACAGACAGCCCCACAGACAGCCCCACAGCCCCACAGACAGACAGCCCCACAGACAGACAGCCCCACAGACAGACAGCCCCACAGACAGCCCCACGGCCCCCAGTCCCTCCCAGGGGCAGGAGCGCCGCTGGCGTCGGGAATGCCGGAGCTGCCGTCCCGCCCCTGCAGCAGCCCCGGCCCCGCTCCCGCCGAGGGCAGGTGCCAGCAGCGGAGCGGGAGCAGCGGAGCGGGAGCAGCGGAGCGGGAGCAGCGGAGCGGGAGCAGCGGAGCGGGAGCAGCGGAGCGGGAGCAGCGGAGCGGGAGCAGCGGAGCGGGAGCAGCCCCCCCAGCAGCGCCCCCAGCAGCCCCCCCAGCAGCGCAGAGCAGCCGCGGGCCGCCAGCGCCACCTGCCGGCCGCGCTCCCCGCGCTGGGCCCGGCCCCGTCCGGCCGGCGCCTGGTTCGCTGCTGCCTCTGAAAGCCAGGGAGGGAGCAGAGCCCGCCCCTGAGCTGGGGGCTGCTGGGGGCTGCTGGGGGCTGCTGGGGGCTGCTGGGGGCTGCTGGGGGCTGCTGGGGGCTGCTGGGGGCTGCTGGGGGCTGCTGGGGGCTGCTGGGGGCTGCTGGGGGCTGCTGGGGGCTGCTGGGGGCTGCTGGGGGCTGCTGGGGGCGCAGACCCTGACCCGGCGGCGGGGGACGAAGCCGCCTCCCAGCCGGACCCAGGTCTCCTCACAGCCCGGCCCCGAGCCCTGCGCTAACGAGGGGTTTGCGCTGCCCTGGCAGGAGACCCTTGGGTTCCAGCAGGTCCCTTTGGCGCCCAGGGAGAGCGGCGGGTTGGCAGCAGCGCGCCCGGGCTCCGGGGACGGAGCCTGTTTGGAGCCGGGCCCTGCACCCACCAGACGAGAGCCCGGCAGGCCTGGGCAGCGGGGACAAGCCGTCCTTCGGCAGCCGTGCCGGCGGAGCGGGGCTGCTGCCCGCAGCCCGCACAGCCCGCGCAGCCCGGAGCCCCCGCAGCCCGCACAGCCCGCACAGCCCCCACAGCCCCCACAGCCCCCGCAGCCCCCACAGCGCACAGCCCGCAGCCCCCACAGCCCGCAGCCCCCGCAGCCCCCGCAGCCCGCACAGCCCGTGCCGCGGCGCGGGGAGCGCTGCCTGGCGCCCGGCACCGCCGGGTGCCACAGGGACAGCAACACCCGGCTGCTGGTGCTGGTGCCTGGGCTGCCCGAAATCTGCTCCGTTTCCGTGCGGGTTACATCCAGCCAGCACGTAATTTACAGTTTCTAATTGGATTATCCAGCACGTGACACAGAGCTAGTGAAAACTTGTGGTTAAGGAGATTTTATAATGTTTCCATTCAACAGGAAAGTTTAAATGGATTCCTTATGTTCCCTGCTGCCCCCAAATTCAAACGGATTTCATAATCCTATTATCACCAGTAAAATTGCCAAGTAATTTTACATAAAATTACTTTGACTAAAAAAAAAAAAATAAATCCTGAGATTTTTTCTTTTTCCCAAAAAATATTAATATTAAACTATATCCATCCAAAGATTCTTAAACTCTGCTTTGAACAGCACGTGAGGAGGTAGAAACTGAACAGGATGGCAAGAAGCATCTGGAGAGAATAAGACTATCAGATTTGGGCTTAAGAAGAAATGCTGAAGGTCAGGTGTCTCGGAGCACCAAGAGCTGTTGCACATCCCAGACCCTTCACCGAGCCAGCATCGCCCTTGGGAGCCGTGGGTGCCACTTCCCACCGTCCCCAGAGCATGAGGCACAGCAGGACCAGGGGGGATTGCAGGTGGCTCTGGGCAGAGCCAGCTCCGGGGCAAGGGGGCAAACTGCAAAGCCAGGGACATTGAGAACAAGTTTATCTTCAGTTACGAGCCCTTCCTCCAAGATCATGATTTTAACGTAACTCAGAAAAGTTTGTTTGTAGGAAATAATTATTAAAAAAAAAAGTCTAGTGAATGTAATGGACTGAACTAATCCCTGCTGTGGCTTTCATGAAGTATACTTTTCCATCAGGCAATAATAAGCCTCATTTTGCCTAGTATTAGCCTATTGTGTAAGTTTATAAAATAATTATGCCTCCCAAGCCATCTGAACAGCAGTGTATCAACAGCCAGCCAGCCAAACCCGCATGAAAGCAGACACACATAAACACATCATTAATATGTTTAAAGACAGGAAGCAAGAGGTCAGCTGAAGCCCACTTTTGCACAAAGTAAAAAATTACACTCTGGATTTGGTTCATAAAAAGCTTTGAGGAAGCCTTACCTTGACTTTTTTATTACCCTTAATTTTCTGGTCCTTTTGAGGACCTATGTTAATTCCCTTAAGAGCCAAGGGGAGAGTTTGCTCTTTCCATCTTCCTGACAGTGAAGGATGGAAAAAGAACCTAAGAGGAAGCTTTACTCAGGAAAAAAATATTCCTGTGGTATTCCAGCTAACTTTGCAGTCCTGTGTGCCACATGTTCTGGTTTCTGGACGTTGCTCATGTTCAACCTACCACCCAAACAGACACTGGAGGAGCAAACCTGTCTGGACCAGGCAGGGAGCACACCCCAAACACCTGAAGCAGCAGCTGTGAGGGCCTCATGGCACCAGGTTCAGAGAGCAGAAATCAGGAGGATGCTTCAAGAGGTCACCTAGGGGTGACCTAGGTCCACCCTCCTGTCCTGAGGCAGGACCGAGACACCCAGAGAAGGCACCAACCATCTGCCAGATCGTCTCAGTCCTTGGCTCAAACCAAAGTGCTCTGAATCTCTCCAATGAACTGTAAACAAAAACACATCAACACTTCATTTTACATTATTTTAAGTAGATGTTATGATTTCTATGTTTTACTCAGTTGTAAATTCACCAGAAAACTTGTGACATTATTGCTTTCTCAGAGAGCAAATTGTATCTAGTAAATTTGTGTTATAAACAGAGCAAGTGGGCTGCCTGCTTGGGAACTGAATTGTGTTGTACGATGGATTTTTTCTTTGTACTGGCTATGCAAACTCTTCAAAGAGAAGTTACTATTTCAAGGGTTCCCCTTCTCACCTTTTTTGTCCCCGTGTTATGCATGGAAGAACTACAAACACTCATTAATTAGTGAGTTTATTTCATTAAACTACAGAGCACACAAGATGCGGTCAGCAGCCAGCGTTGCAGATGGTTACTGCTGATGCTGTGAAAGCCATTTTAAGTTACCTCTGAAAACAACTGCAGAAGCAATTCTCTTAAGCACATATTTGAGGGACTGTGTGATTTATACATGGAACATGAATCCACAAAGCCAGAAGGATTCCAGAGGGCTAATAAGAAATTCTCACACAGATTACCCAATGACAGGGCCATTTTGGTAGAAACCCACTTGTAACATGCAACCCAGAGTGTGTTTTCTGTGAGCAAAGACACTGTAAAGAAATTCACTTCTTTACAAATATTCTCACAAAGAAACCACAACAATTATCCTACCTGAGACAACTCAGTAGCAGCTCTAAGTGCAGGACAAGCTGACCCTAAGAGGGACTGCTGCTGCTTTACCACAGCTCTTTGTTCTCAAGAGATCTGGTCCTGCTGAAGTTTGATGGAACAAAAGGGGTTGACAGAACTCTCTCAGCAAAAGACCCCAATTTAAGAAAAAAATACAATTGTAGAATATGTAAAATTTTGCATTTTAAAAGTTTAATTACTTTCTTAATTTCCTATGTTCTTAGACTTTCCTGTCAACCACATTCTTGTGCTCTATTATGCTCTATTATTTGCAGTGATCCTTGAAGAAATGAAAAAACCTTTTCTTTGTTGAAAGCAATTACAAACCAGGTCTTTCCTTGTTTCAGTCTGCTTTCTGCTCAGCACTGATCAGTAACATTCAATATAATCCTCCAACCCACCAGACTATCAGTTCAAAGACCCCCTTGAAATTGGCAAAACTTAACTGCAGTGTTTCAATTCCTGAGTTGGCACAGCTATGTGTTAATTAGGGATCTCAAGGGTTCCTCTGCTCCCTGAGAGCTCTGCAAAAGCTGAACTTGCTCTGAGGAGAAACAGGAGGACTGAGCCAAATCCTTTCAGCTCCCACAGCACTGTATCTAAACAACACACAGCAAAACACCATGTTTTGTGTTCTGCCACCACACAGTCAGGATGGATAGTGGTCTAGCACCAGGACAAATCACCTTTAACTTCTTGGCCTGAAATTATTCAATTAACTTGGAAACTCATAAGCTGCTGGCACCAACCAAACCCTGTTTTAAATGCATCTTCTAGTGGTGTCTGTCCTCCTGACATGTAGCAATGTGCTTTAATAAGCAAACAAATATTAATTGTTTGACTAGCCATCAAGGGAAAGGCAAGATGGCTTCCTTGGAGCTGTGGGGAGAGCTGTATTTGGAGAAAGGCTCAAGGACAGTGACTCCATTTCCAGATGGATCAGTGTGTGTGTGAGCACACGATGGAAATTCATCACGGCCACTTACTGCAGACATGGCCACGGAAAGAATCTTCTCATGGGACCAGAGGCTGATTCAGCAGAGAAAGCATCTCACGTGTGGTGCTGTGCTCAGGCAGAGCCTACCTGGCCCCAGAACCACTTTCCAGCAGCTGCCCCTGGACAAGGGGAAGGAGGAACACCCCAAGGGGAAGGTGCGTGGTGACAAGTGACAGCAGTGGCAGAGCACAGCCAGCACGAGGCAGGCTGGGGATGTGCTGTGTCAGAGCACACAGAGCACAGCTCAAAAGGATGCAGAGGTTTGGCTTCCTGACACTTACTCTGGTTTGCAGTGCCAATTGCCAGATGGGAGGAGGTGGAAATCATGGTGTCTCTTCTTATATGCCAAAGGATGAGTCCTGGTTCTTGGCTCGAGCTAAGGCTGAGCCCTGACCTGAGCCAGCACTGATGGTTCCAAGGCCCTGGAGGAGGAAGCTGCAGGCAGCCGGGCTCCTTCCCAGGGTGTCATCCAGTAGCTCACCGAGGGGTTGGAAGTTTCAGACCAGAGGGTACTTCTCCTGCTCCCCCCTCAGCACAGCTGCAACAACAGGTGGAATGACTCAAGTCCTTGCTCCTTTCTTCAGGTCTGCTTTTGGGATTAAGGAGCTGTAAAGCAGCACAGAGGGGGGGGTGACCATTTAGAAGGGCCAGTTTTTCAAGTGAAAGCATTTTTTGGCTCCATACAGGCTCCCAGGTTTAAGCATGTAATGCTCAGACTGGTGTTTCAGCATCTCTTTGACATGTCAGCATTCCAGGCAGAACAGCACTTTGTCTCCTGGCTTTGCCAGGCAGACTGCCAGTGAAGACAACTCGGCTAGAAACAAGTTTTCTGACAACTGAAATGCACCTAAGGTTAATGATGCATGTGCTTATATACACTTACAGTTAGCTGGAGAAGAAAAACAGAAAAAATACAGCTGAAGTAGTTTGGAAACCCACACATCAACAGGCACAGCGAGAACACGGAGCCGCCCGAGCGCAGCAGCTGGAGGAGCTCCCCCCAGGGTGGTGGCCCGACCTGTGTGACCACGTCCCCTGCCTCCCTGTCCCTGTGACCCTGTGCTGCCACACACAGCCACCAGCACACAGCCTGTGCTGGACTCATCTCCCAGAGCCTTTCACCAGCCCCCCAGGGGTGAGAGATCAGGACACAGCGCCAGGAGCTGGGAGCTGAGAGACAAACAGCACCTGGTGGGGTTCAGGTTTGGACACGAGGAGCAGTTAGTGACCCTTGGCAACCAAACCCCTGACAAGCACCCTTCACGTTCTCCCTAACACAGAGCTTTACTCAGTAACAACTTTTAACTTCGGAAAAACAAAACAGAACTAATGCTTCTGTTCTGAAATCATAGTCAAACAAAACTTTTGTTTACTTTTTCTTTTTTAAGTTATGTAAACATAAAGACCATGTTTTTCTCTTACTTCAAGCCACCTGTGTCACTGCACAGAAAGGCCTCTGCAGATAGTGCAGATCTGCTGCCCAGAGCCCCTCAGCCTGTCCTGCTGGAGGATGGAAGGCACGTTTCCCTTCTCTTCGGCTACCAGCAGCACTGCTGAGGCAGGCACTTGTTCCAGGTGCTCTAGAGACCAGCAGTACCCAAGCCTCCTCATTAAAAAGGGCTTTCAGATACATAACGAGGAACACTGAGTGGTCTGTAGTCACTGAAAAAACACAGAAAGAAAAACAAAAAGCATCCAAGGACCTCAGCCAAATCAACAATGCTCAACATACAACATGGGCAGCTCTTACTAAACCTTTAACTGAACTGTGGATGCTGTAACAATTGACATGACTTCTGGGCTTTGGGAGTTTTGTGATTGTTGGTTTTGTATTTTTTTAATAGTGCAAAGGCTTCTCCTGACTTCATCTTTCCCAGCCATAAGAACAAATGCCTTTCCCAGGTGGTCAGTGTGATGAACCAGAGGACCCTCAGCCCTGCCTTGTTGGCCCTCACAGCACTAGGAGGTGCAGGTGGTTTGGACAGATTCCCAAGCACAAACCCACAGTCCCTGGCACAGCCTTTCCATCTGTTTGATCACAGGCTCTGACAGATGTGAAATCCATGTTTCATCCAGCCCTTCTTTCAGTCAGCGTGGAAGAAGATCTCCAGTGCAGCAGCATCCAGGCAGTGCTCCAAGGCTGAAACAGGTACCCTGATAAAATAGTTGTCAAGGGAACTGCTGCAGGCTCAGCAGTTCTCCCTGGTCATCAGTCACCAGCTGCACGGGGGACATGACCAGCAAAGAAGAAGGTTGAACCTGATACAGAAAACAGGGAGGAGGCAGGAAGCCAGCAAGAGGGAGATGGGACAGGCTGTGCTGGAAAGAAAACAAGCAAAGCCCAAAGGGTGGTTACTA
This sequence comes from Apus apus, assembly GCF_020740795.1. Lineage (NCBI taxonomy): Eukaryota > Metazoa > Chordata > Aves > Apodiformes > Apodidae > Apus > Apus apus. The sequence continues at coordinate 66,290,943 of NC_067286.1, forward strand.
ATCTCCAGGTTCTGGGAGCAAATCTGCTTGTTCTCAGTCCCCCTGTTCCCAGGGCAGCACAACTGGGATAAACGTACAACAAAATAAGCTCAGTCTCACCTACCACAAGTGCAGAGGAATGATAATTTCTTATTGAGATCAAGTGTGATTGATAGCCCTGATGCAATACCCTACACTTAGATGCTGTGGGGGACTTAAATTAACATTCGTTAGTAAAGAACTAGGGTATTCCCATGGACTTACGTCATTATCATTTGACATGGAGGTGCTGGAGAGGGTGCAGAGAAGGGCAATGAGGCTGATGAGGGGTCTGGAGAGCAGGTCTGATGAGGAGAGGCTGAGGGAGCTGGGGCTGGCAAAAAAACCACAACACGACAAAACAAAAAAAAAAAACACAAAACAAAACAAAGCAAAACAAAACAAAATAAAACACCTTAAAATTATCCCTCTATCACTTTAAACTCTCAATTTTAGATTTACACAAAAAGCAGCAAAGTTAGGAAAGACCTCCCATCTTCTGCAGCTGATATGATTTTCTGCTTTTTTTGCAGCTTCTATGTATTATGAAAGATGGAAAATTAATGTGTTCATGTCATAACCAGTGATGTGTTAATTATTAAGGACTCTAAAAGGCTGAATTCATTTGTACTGAATGAGTGTAAATGATATAATAAGCCCTTTGATCATGATTGGTTGCCTTTCCTCAGCTTTCCTCTACAAGTTCAGTCTTCTCATTTATAGCCTTGCCTACAAAGTCTATTAGTGCATTCATCCTGTTCTTTAGATACAGAATAAATTATGTTCTCCAGAAAGCCCCACATTAACATGCTTTGCAAGAACCTACTAATCCATGGGTAAGAGGGATCTGGAAATAAGCCATCCTGTTCCACTGCTGTGCAGAGCAGTTACCAGAGGAGATTTTTGGTGTAGAGTTTGGCATTTTTAGAAGCCTTGTAAATTATTATGAGTCAAGGAATTTAGGGATCAGACTAAGATTTTCATATGCATTTGTATGCAGTTTATATGCTGTTACGTGAAGTGGTTCTGTGGTTTGGTCTGGGGTTTGGGGTTTTTTTGGGTTTTTTTAGCTACAAGGTGGCCTTGTGGGGCAGAGCCAGCTCCTCAGGGACACACACTCTCCTAAGAGCACCGAATACAAAAAATGCCTGTGCTAACTTTGGGTGGCAAAGGTCCATACAGCTGGAGGAATGATGTGGACCCGGAAAAAGGAGGCTGGCTGTGGTCTCTAGCTGAAGTGCTCTCATGAACATGCCTGTTTCAGGCATCCTGGAGACCAAAATTGACACCAATATCCAAATCGTGGTTTATTGTTCCTGAGTCACATATTTCTTGTTGTTAATCTTGACTGCTGTGTCTGAAAGATGTAATTTAAGTAACCACTGCTGGTTTAATTAATGAGGGCTTTGAACCAGCCCATAGGACACCCTTAATGCCTTCACTTTCCTCATATCTAAGGCTGGACACTTGGAAAGCATGAGAGGATTTCTGCATGGACATAAAGGACAGGTCATGCTCCAGAGACTTCCAGGTGTTTACATTCTTCTATTCAAAACATGTTTTAAGAAACAAACACATCTGACACTCATTTAGTGGCAGCATTTCACATCCCCTCTCACAGTGTCTTCCCCCAGATGCTGCTTCACAGTTCACAGCATGAGCTTTAAGGCCAGTAATAGGAAGTGAGCCAGAGGGAAACACATTTCTCCTTCAGAATTTTAATTCCAGCAGGCACTCCCCTGTGAAATACACAGAGTCCATAACTTGATTGCAACTCCACTTTTGTGGAAGTCGTATCGGTGACTCATGTCACAAGTGATCTATTTATACTGGCCCAGGAAAATGCACTGTTCTTTACTAGTTTAGAAACCGAGCCTGAATAATTTACATATGAGCCTCACTTCACCCTCATGTATAAAATATGCCTTCTATGAAAAAGGGTTTCAACTGTACGTGATAAACACCTACTTACCCATTACTGCTCCCATCCATAACACTGAGGGGGAAAATTCAGGGAATGTGTTACCTTTAGAATTTACCAACAGGGAGCACATGGAGCAGCACTGGTGTTGCCTCCTCTACTCCAACTCTTAGGGAATTTGTCCTTCAACTCCTAAACAAATTTATCTATGTGATTGCAATGCTGGGCTGTGGTTAAAGTGAGCTGTTATGTTGTTCTAGATCTGAAGTTATATTTTCCACAGGCACACTGAATTTAAAAAAACTATTGTATATTCCATTTGTGTGTGTAACAAATATTTATGTAATTTCTGGAATTTATGTAATTTATGTAATTCCTGGCTTTAAAACAGATGCAGTTGCCTTTCTACCTTCCTCCATGGTTTTTCTTAAAGATGACGTGAACTAATCTATAGCCATGCCACACTTTGGACAGCCAGAGCACAGGATGTTGTGTATAACCATATAGTATTTGCCTTCATACCTGTGGAAACTAAGTCAGAATTCCTTTCTAATTCCTATTTTTTATCCAATTGTATGCACACTCATTAAAATTAAATTGAATGCACTCACAACCCCTGGCCTGATTCACGTCTGCTGGCACCAGATCCTTTCCAACACAGCTCTAGGGAGAAGCCAGCACAGCCACAGCATGGTGTTATTGGTCCAGGACATGGAGATCATATCCACCCTCAACCTTTGCCATCCCCTGACAGTGCTGTGACCTTCCTGCTGGCTTGAAGAAATGCTGAAACAAGGGATTAGCTGCATTGCATAAGCAATAATAATTGCACTTCATTTTTATTACCTATTTTCCTCCCAAGCTTTAGAAACCTGCAGGCATATTTTTAGAGCATCAAGCTTGAATTCATATTTGTACAATCCACCTGCTGAAGCCAAGTTTCTCCTGTAATTAAGCAAATGGCACACAGAGCAGTGCCGACCACCTGAAGCCTCTGAGGCATCAGTCCTATTGATCTGGGCACTAAGCAGGGGAAAGCTGTTACAAGCACTAGGGGATTCATACCTATATATTGTGTTCAAACTCATTTCTGTGTTTGGGAAGTTGAACTGGAATTGAAGAGCATGAATTAAATATTTCATGTTGGGCTGGAATGTGTAATTCATGATCAAAACCTTCAGAAAGGAAAAGATAAGATAGAGCTGCAAACGCTTTTTAAAAGTATTTTCTTTAGCTTGTAGACAGACTGCTGAAAGACTTTCCCCCTTTCCTGTTGGTGTTCTAAAGCAGCAAGTTAATGCTGAGCTCCCTTCAGTTTCACGTAGAAAATAACCACAGAGCTTTGACAACTGAACAATAGAAAATTGCCTGTTGTCTCTGTGCCTTCTTCAAAGAAATCTGGAAAAAAAAAAAAAAAAAAAAAAAAAGGTTTTCACATGTAGTTAATCATGCCTATGAGACACTATCAAAGTTCCTTAAAACTGAGGGAGTTCAGGGCAGCGTGCTGGTGCTGCCGGGGTAACCGCTGTGCACCACTGGTGTGACACTGCAGGGCAGCTCTGGGGAAAGCAGCAGAGAACCCGGGAATCAGGGCACGTTTCTCTAGGTGGGGAAGCCACAAGTATGCAAGGAATTTGGAAATGAAGCATGTTCAAGGTCCTTTCCTTGCCATGCTGAAAGGTGCCTTGTGTGGATGACTTCCCGACCGCCCTCAGCTGCACCAGCCTGCCAGGACCAGCCCATGGCCTGTATGTGCTCCAAAACCAGCTCTCCTCTGAGGAATTCATTTCACTCTAATTTTTTATCCTATTTTTGGGATGTTTGTAGTGCAGGACAGGTCACCCTCAGCCCAGCAACTGAACACCATAGCTGGAAGGGCTCGGGTGGTCACTGCCCACACTAGAGAGCAGAGGCCCAAGGTCCATGTCCCCTCCCAAGGGTTTGGGTAAATTGCTTCCCTCTCCAGAGCACAGAGCAGACCCCATGGGGCATGGGGTGGTTGCCCAGTGGGGCATGCAGAGAACATCTGTGTTCCATCAGGCTCAGACAGTGAGGTGAAGATCATAATTTCTACTGAGCCTCTGAGGCTGTTAAAGAGGACCATGAAGGCACAACCATCCCTGTGCCCACAGCCATGGGGCCCCCCACGGCTGATGCCTCCCCAGGACACTGAGGTCCTGCAGAGCCCAGGGCTGCCCCACGGCTCTGAGGCCACCAACCCCCTGGGCCCCGAGGTCAGCTAGCTGGCTTGGGAAAACAGCCAGTGCCTGGAGACACAGAACGTCCAACATGCAGACAGACCTTTCCAGCATTAGAAATGTCAGCCTTTGAAACGGATATCACAAGGCATTTAGTTATAAAAAGCAACATAAGTTTATAACCTGACAAAGACAAGCTTAAAACACTTCAGTTAAGAGACACAGCTGATTTTCCCCTCAAATATAGCAGGAGAGATGTACTGCCAGTTGATTCCAAAAGCCAACTTGCTACAAAACTGATGCAGCAAAATTGTGCTTGTGAGTTCCTGTTGGAATTTTTTAATATTTTTTATTATTATTTTCTCCCTTCTAAGAAGGTGTAAGAGCACATGGCAAGTGCAAAAGCCAGATAGGTAACAGACAAGTTTGTGAAGAATTAAAGGCAGTTGAAAGAGCTCATGAAGAAACCAGACTCACTGTATTTCCCATCAGTTTTCTGGTAAAACAGCCAGGATGCCAAGTTTTTTTCCTGCTTTTTTCTGTATTTCTTTCTTTTGAAAGAAATTATGAGACATATATATGGGCCTGCATGGACACTGGCTGCTTAAAGGTTTTCAGTAATGTTACCTCGACCATAATCCCAGTACCTAAACCCTTGAGATGTGCATCATTTCTGATTTGCCAGGAAAGTGTAGCCTCACATTTCCAGTCCATTTTTCTAAATACATAAGTATCTTGTCATACCAGATTTGCACTAAAAGCAGGAGAGTAGCCAAGAGAAGTCAGTGAAAACAAAGTTAATTGCTGGAACCATGAAGCACTGGTAAACACAGCAGTGTGTAAACGAGGAGTCCCAGGTTTAAGTTTATTCGCATCAGGATCAAGCTGAGAATTTGTGAGTGGGAGGCAAACCACGAAAAGCAACACTCATCAGCTCAGATTCTGACTTGAATGTGATCAAAAATAAAAACATTACTCATCAGCTGTGACGAAGAAACAAAAATGGAAAGGCAAGTGTTCACCTGCTGTTAGAATACTGGAGAAAACTTTAACTAGCCTGAGATGTCTCTGAAAATAATGTGCACAGGTGTGTCTTGAATAATGGAGAGGATTTTTAATGTAATAAACTGTGATAAACTAATAATATAATTACCAGCATTTATTCAGCAATCAGAACTGTTGTCAGACATTGAGGCTTGTTTTTTTTCAGAAGCTTGACAAAGAGATTACCAGTCCTTCTATGGAAGTGAAACAAGGTTTATACCATTTAGTCCAAGTACTCCTGCTGTCTTCTCTAGTGTTTGATCAAAATAAATGAGGAGTGTTGTGTATTGCAGTGCTGAGCAAACCTCCCATTCCAAAGAAAATACTTCCCTAAGGCCCATGGCGTAACAGTTTGCCAAAATAAATGAATCTAGACCTGTCCATTGAGGATCTGCCTACCTTAAGTGCATGTTCGAAATGCTGTTTCTTCCTTTTCCTCCAATTACCACAAGACCTACCCATGAGTCTGTGGTTTGATAGATCTTAATTAGAGATTAATAATAGTAGGAAGAGGTGAAGGGGAGAACAAACCTCTGATTATTACCCAAAAGTTTTACAAACACTGGCTGAAGCAGAGTCTGGACCCTGGTGACCTCTAGGTCCAAAAGCCAAAGTCCCTGTTTCCCTCTCACAGCCTGTGGGGCAGGTGAGGAGCAGAACAGCCCTCGGTGGCACCAGCACTGGACCCAGAGCACCTCTGACGAATATCCAGAGCTACCGTGAAGAAAATTAACTCTATCCCAGCCAAAAACCCGGTGCAGACATCTCTGCTGAGGCGGGGACGTGCCGCCCCGCTCCGAGCACCCCCGCGCTCCCGGGCGCGGGGCGGGTGTCCCGGAGGGCGCTGCTGCCGGGGTTAAAGCCAGCCGAGAATCTCCAGCGGGCTCAGGCAGCCACCTCCTCACTCCGGTGGAGCTTGGTGCCTCTGGAAAGCCAAGGGCACCCTGTGCCGTGGCCAGCGGAGGCCCCGTCCCCTCGCGGTGCCGCCGGCGGGGCAGGAGCGGCCGCAGAGAACGCGCGGGCTCCGCGCACCCCAGCCCTGCGCATCTTGCCGGGTTCCCCCTTGCTCCCGGATGCCAAAGGGGGCTGTGGGGTGCTGGGGTACCCCTGAGGCCGGGCTGCGATCTGCTGGGAAGCAGGGACGGGAAGAGCCGGGCGGTCCCGGCGCGGTGCGGGATGTGCATCTGCTGAGCAGGAAACGGTACCGCCAGTGATTTAAGAATAAGATGGGGCTGTTTCCATAGCAACAAAAAGCAAGAGAAAAAAATGGCCAATAAAAATTCCAACCCCCTCTTCCACACTAACCTATTTCCCCCGAATCTAGACCAGCAACAGGCCGGTTAGAACCGGAGAATGAGAACGCTGAGAGAGCGACTATTCCCCCCTGAATCAACATTTCTGAGGATGCATGTCTCATTATAATAGTGGAAATAGGATATTTGTCAGGCTTAGTCAACCAGAAATGTGCCTTACTTATTGATAATACATTGATTTTCATACTGATAAGCAAGTACATAATTATTTTTATTCTTATAATAGGAGAAAAACCAAAACATGCACAAGGGTTGACAAAGGAACATGATTTATCTGGGAGCTCTGTATTTATCATTTGCTAAAAGCATCTTGCAGGAAAAAATTGTAGATTTTTTGTGACTTGGAAATAAAACCAGTACAATATTTCACTAACACCTGTAATTAAAACCAGTACCAGAGTAGTCCACTGAGGAGCTTATCTCAGGTTCTAACCATGCATCTTCTGCAGTGTAGCTGCAGCACACCCAGCCACGGCATCTCTGGGCTGCTTCTGTTTGGTTATTCCTTTGTTATTATAACAATCACAGAAGCAGTTTACAAGCAGAGCATGGAAATGCACACTGAAAGACTTTTTCTTCCTTTCCTATTACCTCTGCAATGACTATGCACTCACTGCCAAGGAAAGATAACTAATAGGATAAAAGACAGTGAAATAGAGGAGGGAAGAGACAGACACTGCCTCCATGTCAAGGAGAGGATGCCAGAAGCTCAGGAAGCAACAAGTCACTGTTGCTCTTGAATTGCTCCAGCACTGAATCTTTTTCCATTATCAGTGTTTGTGTGTCCCAAGCACACAACCAACCTGAAAGTCTTTCTTATTGTTTATATTTTTATGTGCCCCTGCATGAGACTTTGTAACTAGGAGTCTGGGGGAAAAAATGGGCTTGGGGATTAGCTGCCAAACCTGAGGAGTAAAAAGAATTCAGGTGGAAGCAATCTTTTTCTCACTGAAATGAAAACCAGAGAGCATTTCTTTCATGTTGACAGAAACCATCTCGTCAGCCCAAGCCAGGCCCTTCAGGGTCAGGCACAGCAGCTGGGGAAGCAGAGGTGATGCCACCCCCTGTACAGGCTGCAGTGCTCCTCCCTAGTCCTGTTTCCTAGGAAATCCATGAGGATCACACTCAGCCTGGGGATATCCTCATCCTGCCTGGCTCTGGCTGGCCTGGACTCACCTCTGCAGGTCCCTGCATGTCCGCAGCTGGGGTCAGCCCCTTTCCCAGTGGACATTCCCAGGGCAACTCCCCTAACCCTGTAGAGGGTGCATCCCTGGTCCCAGCCAGGCAGCCAGCATGGTCTGACACCCTGCTGACCTGTGCTCTGGGGTCAGCAGCAGGTCTCCTGTCCTGTTCTATTTTTCGATGTAGGCACAGTCATTGCAGCCATGACTTTGTGTTATTCTTTCCATGTAAGACATTAAGGACACAGAAATTTTTCTGGGCAGCATTTGATTGTACAGCACAAACACAGAGGAGGAATTCTGCCCACTCCACTTCCCAAGGCAGCCCACTCTATCTGTAGTTAGCAAGGATGTTCCTACCTCCATCATTACTCTGGCATTCAAGTGCTCTCCAAGCAATTTTTTTAGGGCTTTTATTTCCAGCAGCAGTGTGCTGGTGGTGTTTGCCATGCTGGTCACAGGCTGTGCTTGCTGCAGCTCCCTCCATGCTCCCCCCAGGAGCAGCAACCTGCTGCAGCTGATGGTTCTGGAAAGGCACCAGCCGCTGGCTCTGGAGAGCTGATCTCATAGTAAATACCTCAGTATCAAGTTCTCATCGCATTTATCTGTGCCAGAAGGGCTTTAGCTAGGCTTTCTCTCCTGACTCCTGCTGCTCCCCAGCCCTGTCCCAGTGGGGTGAGGTGGGTTTCAGATCAGGCTGTGCAGACAGAACCTCCTCCCTAGCACTTCCGTGCCAGCCCAATGTAAAAACTGGCTTTTACCATTTCTGATTAAAAAATCCTTTATTTGATTACAAGGCACCCATGATCTTACTCACATGCTGCTGTCTCACATGTACTTGTGGTCTCCCTGAACTCATTCTAGCCTCTAAGGGCTGGGCACCTCATTTGCCACAATTATTATCTCAATCCAGGGCTGTTAGCAATGCCAGTCCAAGGACTGAGGACAAGAGTCTGGATGCTCTCCATGATCTCCAGTGCTGCCTTAATGTGCCCCTGACGGTACCGCTCGGTCCCTGAGCCCCCGAGGGGAGGAGGCAGGACAGCAGTGAGGGGACATTCAAATGCAGCTCACTTGCCAGCCTGAGCAGAAGCAGTGGTGGAATGAGGGAAGAGCATTCAGTTTAAAATTGGCACATGTATTACAGATATCCTCACCCCGGATGGAGACCAGCAGCTAAGGGACTGTCTTGGCAAGATAAACCTGCAACCCTGGTCAGAAGGGGGGACAGTCAGGAGCCCCTGCTCAGGTCCTGAGCCCAGCACAGCTCTGCTGCTGTGGTTTCACCAGCACCATGCAGGCAGGCAGTGCAGCCCGAGGAAGGAGAGGAGTGTGCAGGGGTCGAGGGTCAGGCAGTTCCTTCTTGCTGGGGGAGGAAAGTGGGCATCTCCCCAGGCACCAGCTGGAGCCCTTGGCTCACTGTCCAAGCATGTGGCAGTGCTGAATGACTCTGATGCCAAGTGTCCTCTTGCTGATCTGACCTGAGCAGGATGCTCTTTTACCTTACTGGTTGGGAGGCAAGAGAAGGAACTGGACAAAACGAAATAGAGGAAATAGTAACTAACAAGAAACAGAATGTATCGCTGAGACTAACTCTCACAGTGCCTTGAACTGCTGCAAGAGCTCAGAAATGACAGTGACCTTGCAATGGGTTTCAAAGCACAGAGTAAGACAGAACTCTCCATCTGGACTAATCACACAACAAAGGGTTGTGCCTGTCCCCAGGGAATTTGTTCTTCTCCATCCTTGCTCTTGTTACTCTAAGAGATGGATGTAGTGCTCACAAGAACAGTCATGGTAACCAAGGACAGCCCTGTTGTCAGATGCACTTCCCAGTGCACTCTCCACCTCACTTCCCAGGCTGTGGGTCCTGCCAGGTTCCCAGCTCTCCTCCCAGCTCTGCAGAGCTGCAGATTGCTGGGGTGGGGATACAGACCCTGAGCAGCTGGTCCTGCATCCTTAGTTCCCAGGATTTATGAACCGTCTCAGTTACAAGTGCCAATGATGCTTTTCAAATGGTCCCCAAGAGCTAGACACAGTGTTTCTAAGAGATAACTATTATTTGTTTCCAAAATTGCACCAAGTAGAACAGCTGAAGTTTCTTTTGTGCACTGAGTCATGCTCAATTAACCAGAAAAGATAGTGGGGAAAAAAATTAAATCTGCGTAAATATTAACCATTATCAATTATTAATAGCACCCAAACTTCATTGCCTAAAGGCCTATACTTGTCTAATAAAACAGCAACGGTTTTAATGTGAGACCTCACTTTAATCCTTCTTCATTCCTGGACTGTTTTGGCTGCCTTGCTTCAAGTGTCAAATCTCATCAGCGTGCCACCTTCTGTTAAAAGTGTGCTTTTTAAATAAAACTTTGATAGACATTTGTCTTACATAAAAATTACCCTTCCATGCAAAGATCAAAAGCAGAACACTGAAGGGAGGATTTGCCTAAAATGAAAGAAATGTTCTTCCTCGGGCTGGCTGCTGGGTGCCTTATCCTCAGAGTTCGTTTCCCTTCCGTGACACATCATCCTCTGCAGACCTGTCCAGACCTGGCAGTTCTTTCCCAGGAGCCAGCAGGGGTGACCAGAGCAGCGGCGGGCCGGGAGCGGAGCAGCAGCGGCTGCTCCCGGCACAGCCCGGGGGGCACAGGCAGAGCCCCTGCCCGGGGCAGCATCCCCAGGGCTCCCAGCAGGGGCTGCAGGTGGTGTTCCCTGCCGGCTGCGCGGGGCTGCTTTCCCCACGCAGACCACAGTGTGCGGCAGGAACCCTGGGGTGGAAAAAGGGAGAAATAAAACCCCTGAGGCTTGGGATCCTCCTGGAAGAAACTCCCTGTGCAGCTGCATCAGCTGGCTCCTGGAGCATTATTTGCATCTTCACCATCTTCACCTATTTCTCTGTCACAATTTGCCACGTTTTCAGAAACGGAAAGTTGCAGATGAGCCTTTGGTTCTGATTTTTCACTGGCTTGATCTCACTCCCTTGAGGAAACCCCCGCCCGCCCCACCTCCCGGCCCAGCCCCTCTGCCGTGCCCCTGCCAGGGGCAAGGCTGGTCCCTGCTGCCCCTGCTGCATCCCCGGGGAGCACAGACGTGCCCCTGCTCTCCAAGCGGCGACCATCCCCTAACGAAGGGATGGCAATCACTCATCGTGCTCCAAAACGTTTTCCCTGACGAGTCATATGAGCAACCATCTTTGGGGAGGGGAGAGCAGGGCAGGGAACAGAAACCCTTCGATACCGAGACCTCTGCAGGCAGGACCGCGGTCTTCTGAGCAAAAAAAACAGCTTCAGTACAGACTGCAATCATGGAATCACAGAATCGTTTAGTTTAACCGTTTAATTAACATTTTAGTTGGAAAAGACCTTGAAGATCATCAAGTCCAACTGCAGTCCTACTCTCTGTCTTTATATGTACATATATATATACAAATGCACACGTATACATATACATGTTTGTGTATGTATGTTCATTATTCCACTGTATGCTAAGCTACAAGAATCCCAGTAAAACACATATAGAAACATATCCCGTATCTGATACATCTTACTTAACAGTGAGTGTTGCAAAGGAGGGCAAGGAAGTTGTTTCAAATTAAAATAACCATGAAGTAAACACAAGGCTGTAAGTGTGCATCTCCCACTTGTCACTGACTGGAGAAGCCACCGTGGGCTGCTCCAAGTGTTCCACTGCTGCAGGATCTCGTTCTGCTGGGCACGGGAGAGCACAGGCTGGGAGACTGCAAACACTGACACCAGTTTTAATCAAGTGAAACTTCAGTCATTTCACTTAGAGTTATTTAATTAGAAGAACTGTGCTGTGAAAAAAATAATTTTCCTTAATTAACATTTTGCTAATTTAATTATTTATCTCAGAGGAGATCTGAACTTTATGAAATTATTCAAAAGAAAGAAAGAAAGCACACCTCAATACAGATACTATGTTAATTCGATGCTACCCATAAGCTTCCATTGCAACAGTAGTGTCATTCGTATTGATCTTTGCAAAACTTCTCACATCAATAATCTTTCCCAGAGGTTAATTTCTGCCTAAAGGCAGAGACCATATGAAGAGAAATGTCATGTCTCCGACTCCTGGAATGTCTCGCAAGCATAAAATGAGCATGAAAAAGAGGCAGAGAGGCAGCAATGTTATTTGTGCCTGGAGGAACAGAATGCTGTTGATTTTATTAGCTGTGCAGATACTGTAAAATGCAGGCTCTCTGTTCAAGTTAGCGTGGCCCAACTGACAGTCCGAGCCTCCTCTGGCTCTTTCAGCCTCCTGTTCTGCCGGAACATCTATTTTCTCTCCATCAGAACAGCAACCCTCCCTCCTGCCCTCTCTCCCTCCATCCATCCTGTGTTTCCAGGCAGCCCGCACGGGGCCGTGCCCCGCAGCCCCGGGACGCGACCCGCACGGCGGCTGCCGCAGGGAGACCCGCAGCCCTGCCCACTGTGAGCCAGCAGCTCCAGCGCTGCCTCCCGGGCCAGCCCGGCACTGGAGGGGCCCTGGCCGGGTTGGCCGCCCCCGCCCCCGCCCCCCAGGGTGTCCGGAGCCCCCGGCCCAGCCCCGCGCTGCTCCCCGAGCCCCTTCCCCGCTGCGGCCGGGGGGAGCCCCGCTCCCAGTCAGCCAACACGGGCACCCAAAGAGAAGGATTAGCATTCATGTAAAGTACTTCTGAGAGCACTCCACTCCATCATTATGCTCAACTTCATTAGCAAGAATATTAGAACTATAATTAAGTTCCAAAACTTGCATGAGCTCCAGACAACACCCGAACGTGTTGTGCAGGATGGCTACCGGAGTCACCAGCACCGAGGGGGTGAAATTACACCCACAGCAGCGTGAACATATTGCTTAACAGTCTTGAAATCACATTTTTGCTTTGGCTTCTTTTGCAACATCCTACTATAAAGTGTGCTTTCATTAACTCATCTCTACTTTTTTTCCTCCTGTCATTGGATTGGGATCCTTAACAAAAAAAATGCACAGAAAAACTGGCTTACTTAAAATTACTCAATGTTTATACTATAATGAAGTCTGGACAGCATCCTACAACATTCAAAACCATAATTTCAAAGTAGATAACTAGACATAAAGTATCTCTTAAACACTTAAAAGCCCCTGACCAGCTGTTCCAGTAGTTACGAAGGATTTTCCTTTGGTGGGAATTACTCAATGTAAATTGGATGCTTCCAGGGACTGTCTCCATATAGTACCCAAGAGCTTGGGGGTTGGGATAGGAACAACCCAAAGGTAAAGGAAGTGTACAAGCCATTGCACATGAGGTCAGATTTATCATTCTAGTCTTAAACTCACACCTACCCCTTCTGACATCAGCATTTTTCTACTTATTTCAAGAAGATACAATTCCATCCCAGTAAGCTATGACAGTTAAAATTTATTTGAAGTTAAATAATTTGAAGTATTTGCAGAAGCTAATGTTGGCACAGGCACCAGGGGGAGCAAGCATGAAGAGCCAGAAGCCACTGCAGAGCTGAGGAGATGTGACCTGGTGGGGATGTCAGTACAGGGTGTGGGGCTGGCACAACTGGGCATGGACTGGTTCTAGTGATCCTGGTGGGCTTCAGGCTCAGCAGGAAGGGGCAGCTCAAGTGGAGGGGCAGGGGGTGCAGGTCAGGCACTCAGGTCAATTCAGCTGGTGTAGGTGAGCAACGCTCCATGGGGAGGTTTCTGAGGAAGGGAAATCCATGGATGTGGTGACAAGTGCTGACTTGCCATTCCAGATGCATCTTAAAGTACCTGCAAAGGCTGTAAACAGGGATGAGAAGCAACTGTCCAGTGACAGGAGTTGTTTTCACCTTTGCAGCAAGAAGCCACTTGAGTGACATTTGTTACCCAGCACTGAAATCCTGCCTTTTATTTTAAAGAAATACAGGGAACTCTCAGAGAAGAGGTTCAAGGACTATTAGAGGTTAATTGTTTTCTGTTCTTGTCTGATAATGGCAAATGGGGAAAAAAAGACATTCAACATAAAACCTCAGATAAGAAAAGCTTCCATTACTGTGCACATACCCGTAATTTTCCTTGAGAACAATCTGGTATTTGTACACTTTTCTTTACTTGAGTCATAACTGTGTTTCAAATATGGATGATTTATCTGCTTCCCTTTCTGTTCTTCTGACATATTTGGTTATATATGTGAGAATAAAAATAAGGTGCTCCATGGAGCCTGAGAGAGTAAAAACTGCACAGTGCCCTGCAGAGATAACCCGTTATCCTCATCAACTTTTCTCTAACTGGAGAGCAGTAAATCTTAATCTGTTTTCAGGGAGCCACACACTGCACATTTTTTAGAACAGTTGTGAGATTTATCTGATTCAGCAACACCATTATTAATGGCAGTAGGAAATAGCAGCAAATGTGTCTCGCCATGGGTTCTCTGATGATGGTATCTAAGGGCTATTGTCAGATGGCACAATGGATGCATGTTCCCCAGAGATGGTTTTTCAGCAAGAAACAAAATCAAATTAAACAGGAGAGATCATTAAAAGCTCTGAGCTGGAGGACGGGCACAGAGGCAGCACCGTGGAAGGCCCCGGGGGAAGAGCTGCCAGCAGCCAGCAGGCAGGGACACGGGAGCCCTCGGGGATGGGTGACACTGCCCCGGCTCCAACGGGAGTGCGCAGCTCCTGGAGAGCCCTGCAGGAACAGCACCTGCCCTGGGGCTGCAGCAGGGCTGCAGGATCCACCAGGGAGCTGCTTTCCAGCCAGGGCCGGCTTGAGGAGCCCAGTCAGGTGTTTCCTGGTCCCTGAGAGGAGTTGGCCACCCTGGACCAGCTCACCCCAGTGCATTTTGCTTTGAGGAACCAGGGCTCAAGACAGAGAGGAATGGAGCAATGCAGGGCGGGAGAACATACATTTGCAACTGCTGTGCAGCATCAGGTTGGATGCAGCCTTCTGCCATCTGCCTTTTCCCTTTGATGACCTCTAAAGCTCTGTTGACTCCTCCTCAGGTGCACACAAACCCCACCAGAGTGCAGACAGCCCTGCAGCCTCTATTAGAGCAGCCCCTCTGGTGCCCTGCCCAATGATACTTACCCTCACAGAGTATTTTTCCAAGTCAAGGAGCTACCCACTTTTTCAAGGCCAGTAATTTATATTTTTGTAATCTGTGTGTAATTTGGGTTTGGTTATAAATAAATGATCCTTTCTCAGTAGAAGTCACTTTCAAACCCCCAGGACAGTCTGTGCAATGCAGAGCCCCAGGCTCAAGGTGCTGCTGCACTAACAGCTGCTTGGGACCTCGCCCCTGGCATTGCCCTCTGTTATGAAGTGCTCACACAGCCAGGATCCCCTCAAAGCTAGGCACACCAGCTGAATAAAAACATGTAAGCATCAGAATATTGCATCATTTTTCTTAAATGAACAGGTGGCTTTCAGGGAAGATATTCATCCATCAGTGCTTCCTACCAATGACTTCTCCAGAAGAGTGGAAGACTGGCTGCAGTGAGCACAGTGCCATGAGGTCCTACACTCTCTGCTTCTTTTGCTGCAAGAGCAACAGGCTTGCTGCTGCTGCTGCTGCTGTTCCCAGGGTTCTGCTGGTCCCTGAATATGTCCCTTTCCCACCACTGTCTCCATGACCTTCACTGAGGAGGGCAGTAAATGCTCTGTGGTTGGACCAAGTGAGAGTCTTTTTTCCATTCTATTTTTTATGGCTCATATATCTAGTATTTGTTCTGAAACTCTCTGCTTATATACACATAGTATATTTGATATATAAACCCATATAAATACTGCTGGCATATAATGAGGCACTGAAATTAATACAGACTATGTGCTTAGTGCTGCTAGATCATATTTAATCAAAAGTCCAATTTTACTGGTGATAAGGAAGAAATCTTTATTGATGGAGATATAAAATATGAAAAACTGCCTCTCATAAGGAGGCATTAAAAACTAATTCACAGAAAAATCTAGCTTAGGAAATGTATTACAGCAGGAAAAGAAGGGAGGGGAGAGAGAGACAGAGAGAGACAGGAAGAAAGCGCCAGAGGTGGAAATGTGTGTAGATGTAAAACGTACCGCAGGGAAAATATTCTCTGCTCCCTCTAAAGCAATGCTGAACAGCGTTTGCTCCTAAAGCAGGTCTGTAGTGACGGCCAGGGCTGAACGGGCAGGTGTCAAGCAGCGACCCAGGCAGCGAGCCGCGCTGCCCTGCCCTGCCCGCGGCCCCGGGCTCAGCAGCCGCCCGCGGGCGGGATCACCCGCACCGCGCACAGCCTGGGCTGCATCTGGGCTCCTAAAACCCTGTGACGTTCATGTGCTGCATTGTCACCACTCCAGTGAGGAGACACACGGCAGCTCCGTCCAGCACTTCCCAGCCCAGTCACTGCTGGTATTCCCTGCAGGGCTGTGCCGGCAGGTGGGTACTTAATGGAAAGCAAAGGAGCTGGGAATAGTCCAGTGTCAGTAATTACCTCCACACCCACTGCAACGCAAACCGGGTGGCTGGGGAAGCCTCAGGCAGATGCAATGCTTGGAGGAGGCAGACAGATGCCAGCTTTCCACCAAAAGGCAGATGACATCATTCTGAAATTGCATTTGCACCCACTTGGATTATCCATAGCCTGGAGAGCAGGACCCTGGGGATGCTGGGGAACGAGGAGTGACCACCACCAGATCTACGGTCTGTTCCTCTACCTTTGAACCCAGTTAACAATCCTGTCAGTTACTGTGCCCAGAAAGAAACAAGTTTTTCCTCTTTTGGCTGTCTTTATTTTTCAAGCACGTGCCAACCACACACAAAACGTGTGTTCTGGTGCATTCTGCCTTGAAGTAGAACGTGATAGCACTCAAAGCCTTTTATTCTTGTTTACTAGCATTTAGCAGCTGAATTTTTCTCTACATTAAACATATACAGGCCACAGAAGGCAGATGTCAGTAGTGACTTCAGGCACTTTTATGACAGCAGAAACGTGGTTGTGAGCAACTTGTGGGTGTCACTGGGTTTCCTCTCCCGCAGTGCCAGGGGCAGGAGCCAGGTGGGCAGCCCGTGGGGCAGCACAAGGAAACCCCCTCAGCAACGAGCCTGTGCAGCCTCTGCCACCTGCCCCCACATTGTTTGCTTTCGTCTTTGAAAGAGGACACATCTGTGCCACCCCTTTCATTCTTCTGGATACCAGGCAGAGGATCCAGCCGCGAGACAGAGGGTGATGCAGGGAGCAGCAGATGCTCTCAGATCACAGACAAGGCAAGGCTGGCATGGAGAGGGGAGCCTTTGGCTTCCAAGTGTCTCCCTGCAGAGCAGCAATCAGGAGCAGGTGTTTTGATTAGTGTGCATCAGCTGGGAACAGAGCGTGAGATAAGCCCTGAGGGAAAGCCACTTCCTTAATGCTAAAATGGAGGTACTCTGATATGGCCTTTCTGCAAAGCAGGTATGAAAACTTCATGTTCCTTTTGACTGTGCAGAAATGCACAGAAGGGTAACACAGCTGCAAAAAATATTCAAAGTGTATTATACCATAGCCATTACATGATAGCCATAAATATGTATTACATCATAGTCAGCCATTTTCACAGTCAATGCACTGTATCTTCCAGCCCTTACTAGTTCTTTCCTGAATACTCAACTTTTGCAGCTAGTATGAGTTTTTAAACCACTGTTCAATATGCATGTCTAATTTGCCTCGTCTTTTCTAAACAAATGGAGGAGCAATCATCAAATTATCAACTCATTGTGTGACTCAAGCAAATAATATTTGGAAACAAAAGCCATGAACAGTAATTAGGAGCTTGCTTGCTTCCAAAGATGTGTACCAGTGTGCACCCCTGCATGTCTCTCACTCGTGTGCACTGCCGGGCACTGCCCTGCTGGGAACAAGGTTTCTGTTCCACATGAAGCAACAGATACCACTGGTAGAAATATTCCAGGATGGAATTTAGTTAGTTATGCTTTTTTCCTGGATATTTGCTTTATAGAAAGGCTTTTCTATGTATTTTTCTCTCTGTAATTTACATTTAGCATGTAAGATGGGCCTATAAATCGGAGATGGAATTATTAATAATAACCTCATGCTTTAGGCTACAATGATTAAAACATGAAAGATAAAGAAATTATGAAAATAATAAAGTTAGATTATATGCTAATTTCTATCTACTAACTAAATAATGGATTATCACATTTTCCAGCTGAATGTGCCAGATGGGAACACAAGGACTAGCAAACACGGCTGACTGTAGAAGTGCATTGTGATGTTTTGCACTTCCTTCCATCCCTCCCTGCTGCTTCATGTGATCCTTGCGACAGCAGCTCATGGGAATGGGGCTGCTGGAGCTTGCTGATGGTCAGGGAGCTGCCAGACCTCCATGCTCTAACACAATGTAGTCATGCTTGTGTTAGCACATGACAGGACTGTCCTCAACATGCCCGATGTTTCTCTGCAGCAGGTGCATATTGAGCATTGCAGCCTTAGTTTCAGGATGATCTACATTCTGGCTGGTGGAGATGCCATCCTGAAGAATTCAAGATCTCCTATAGGGATTTTAGACACCCCATGCAGGTTTTGGACAGCACTGCCAGTTGAAGAGCTTCAGCCTTCCAGCTCTTAGACACTTGGAATGGTTCTGGCCATCATGCAGAGCCCAAATGATTTCCCTTTGCACAGGTCCTGCCACATAGGTTGTGTTGTCCGTGGGAGAGGCAGCTGTGAAATGGGGGGTTCAGTCTGACTGTCCTCACTGACCTGGGAGTGCACCTCAGGTGGAAGCCCATGAGTGCCCAAGGGGAATCCCCTCCAGGAGCCCCTCCTGCTGCAGGGAGGTGCACGGCCCCTGGGCACCACAGGACACAGCAGCAGCACGGGGGGCAGCGGGGCCAGGCCCTCCCAGGGCTGCTCTGCCCAAAACCTCACAAGGAGCGAGGCACGAGGTTCGTGTGTCTTGTGTGATGCTGGGACATTGCAGCTGCATTACTTACCCCGTAAGTTCTGCCCGATAGCTGACTCAGTTACATTTCTTTCTGTTTTATTACTGATGCTACGAGTGTGTCTGCCAGACAAGCTCAGGAAAAGATTAATATATCTTCTCTTTCTACCCGAGTTCTTGTTGTTATTCTCCTCTCTATTGTTACTAGGAAACTCAGCCAGGTGAGGAAGCTTACTCCCAGCCTTTCTCACAGTTCCCTTTGATCCTTCTTCATAGCCATATATTGCAGAGATTTGAGTGTTGTCTCTCTGGATGGGTAATTTTGAGATTTGTGTCTCTGTGCTGCCAGGGGTTACACGGGACCAGGGAAGCATTCAACCTTCAACAAATCTGATTTGGAGGATGTTGCCTCCCAGCTTTCTTCTGACACTTCTACTCGAGGTGGCAGTG
This sequence comes from Apus apus, assembly GCF_020740795.1. NCBI lineage: Eukaryota > Metazoa > Chordata > Aves > Apodiformes > Apodidae > Apus > Apus apus. Next base: position 66,309,958 of record NC_067286.1, read on the forward strand.
TCCTTCTTGAGGGTTCTTGGAGAGAAAACGCTGTCCTTAATCCAGTGAAGCCAAGTCAAGGCTGGAGTTCACAACCACTGGGATTTCCCCACCAAAAAACATAGTATCCCTGCCCTAGCACGGCGACTGCCTCCCTGCAGGAAGCAGAGCCCTGTGCCTGGCCGGTGGCAGGGGAGCAGGGCACCCACCGACCCGCCACGACTGCGGCCCCTCCTCGCCTTGTGCTCCCCTGGCCACGCAGCTCCGGCAGCACTGGGGGACACTGCTCCCCTTGGGGACACAGCCCGGGGCCCGCAGCTGGCGCTTACCGAAGCCGTGCAGTCAGGCAGACCCCCACAGTCACCTTCAGAGAGTGTCCCCTCCTCGTGGACAGCCGTCGCTTGGGAAGGAGGTGGGTGGGAGAGCAGCTCCTGCAGGGACACCTCGGGGGCTGGGGGTGGCTGAGGGGATCCTGGCCTCCAGCACCCACACACTGCTGCGTGCCAAATACCACCCAGCCAATGCAGAGAGCATTACAATAAATATTTCTGGGTTAGAGTTGAATGAAAATTTCAGAAGTAATTTACAGATCTGTTATTTCTCCTTCCTGCACTCTGCATCCGCTTTTTTCATCTGCCCTTGGCATACAAGCATCTGCGATTAACGCTTGTATTTCTGATGACTCTAACTAGCAATGACATTTGTCCCCAGGAAAAAAAAAAAAAAACAAAACACAACAACACAGGGAAAAATCTTTCTTAGTAATTTTAAATTAATCCTGCAAGCCTGGGAATCACTGGTGATATTTCATATATTTTTATATAAAATTACTGTAATTGCAGAGGTTTTCTACTCTCAGAGAAGTATTTGAAGGGAGGGTTTGTCCCTGGCTGGAGCCTGGGCAGAGTGGGCAGGAGGGGCACAGGTAAAGCACCCACCTGGCACTGCCACTGCCACGCACACTGAGCCACCTCCCCCTGCTGCTGGGGGCCAGGGACCAGCACAGCCTCCCTGACCCCCTGTCGCCAGGCCTGGGTTAGGATCCTGCCAGTTTGTTATAAATTAGTGATTTAGGTCACTTAAAGAATCACTGTCAAAGGTATTAGCAAAAGTGGGTTTATTATGGTGTGAAAATGCAACTGAGCAAATTTCGATGGCAAGTTCCCTGTGTTCCTGTGCAGCACAACCCTCTCAACAATGATTCAAAACTACCAAGACAAAATCAAAGTCACCAAAAGACAAATCAAAGTTACCAAGGCACAAATCAAAGTTACCAAGGCACAAATCAAAGTTACCATACCACAGGGCTATGCGTGATGTCAGTCACTTATTAAAGAGCTAAAAAGTACACATGAAACTCCTCATATCCACAGCTTTCTTTGATCCTTGTGCTGGGCCAGGAGCTGTGCTGGGCCATAGTCCGTGCACCCACGCTGCTGTGTGCCAGAGGCAGAGGTGCAGGGGTCAGTGTTCCCCAACTCTCCCACTGGCTGCAGCAGCCGGGTCAGTGCTTGCCCAGCATCTTGATGGGGCTCCCTGCACCAGGGAACAGCCCCCATTCCCGATCCCCTTGCACAAGGTGGAGACAGCAGGAGGGCAAGGTCAGAGCACAGGCCTCACAATCCTCAGCAGACACATAGAGGAGCAAAGCAAATTCCTTATAAGACAAAGCAGAGTTGGTTATAAAAAATTCAAGACTGGACTTTGAAGTGGTCTCAAATTGAACTCAACTTTGTTTTAGATTCAGAAAAGGGGCTATTCTTCTACCTCAACATTAAGGGAAGTGCAGAGAACATGTTTTTTTAGAAAGAACACAATGGGATAATTTATTTACATATCTTACATTATGGGACCTATCAAAAATTGGCAATATTTTAAAAAGAAGTCAGGAACTTAACTGAGAAGCTTTAAGGCTGCCAGCTTTGGTAATATTCCTGTATTTCTCTGAGCAGCTGAAGGCAAAGAAGGTTGTGCAGGCAGGATGCAATCCAAGGCTAGTTCCTGCTGAGGCATCAGCAGCAGACAGAAGTATCTTAAATTGTAAATGGCAGTTGCCAGCAATAAAGGAAGAGGTCAGGAATAATGATGATTTGCTCAGTAATGTAAAACCCATACTATCTTGTTGCAAGATCCTGAGAGCACTGGCAGTAAAGCAAATTAGAAAAAGAAGCAATGTACCTGTGGTGTCCAGACTCTTCAGTAATATTAAATTAGTGTTCAGTAACCAAATTAAAATGTTGTCCTACTACTACTAGATGAAAAAGTATTTGTGTGGTGACCTCAAATTCCAGCAAGTACTCCAGGATTTTCTTTTTAATTACTTCCAAAATTATGCCACAAAAACCTCACCAATATCACTTTGGCCTTTACTCAGAAGCTGTTCAAACAGAAAAAAGAAATGCAGTAAAAGCCCCAGTCAAGGCATTTCTTCCACTTTCAGAGGACGTTTATCACCACTTGACACTAACTACTTCAAAATGAATGCATTTCCAAGAAAAAAAAAGACATTTCCATTTTCTGCTGACAGTAACATAAGAGATACTTTGACAGAAATTTTTGCTGATAGGTAACAGGGCCAAACCCACCCCAGCTGCACTTCCCTGTTTGTGAATTCCTTTGAATTTTGAATTATTTTGTAGTATGACAGACTGGGACAACTGAGAGCCAGCAATGCTTTTACAACTAATGTATTCAACAGTTGACAGGTAGAGACTATTATCCTCTGTCTTTTAAAACACCAATTTTTGTCTCATTACTAAAATAACTAGGCACAGTCTTGTGTCTTGGTGCGTAAGCTCCTGGTGAGGCCCTTGCTGACCTGACAGCCTGTGCCATGTGGGAGCCAGCAGCAGGAGCAATGACCTTCACATCACCCTCACCTGCAGGCTCCTCCCAGCTTTCCTTCTCCATGGGAACATGGGGAGATGGTAATTCTAAAATAAACTCCATTAAATGAGCCAAGTTCTCCTAACTCATTTTCATAAAGCACAAAAGCTATAATCAGAAGTGTTGTACATTGCACTTCATCACTTTGTGGGGTTTTCCTGAATTCAGAGGATTTTTTGGAGGAGAATCATGTCACACAGTGATGGGTCCTGTAGGCTTTCTGCAAGGTGACAAGTAGCACCTGGCAACAGAATATATATGAGGTCCTAGGATGTAGAGAGTTATGAAATAATTGTAAGCTGAATTAAAAAGATAAGCTGCAGCTAGAAAAAAAACCTAAACTCCACTATTTGAATTCTTCTACTAGCTGAAGAAATGTACAACGGGATGTTTTACTCAAATAAATATCTTTTGATCCAAATTACTTCTGTGCTGTGTCTGTCTGTCCATGTAGTTGGAAAGCAGATCTGCCTCAGCCAGCCCTCCATTGGATCTCTGCCGTGGGACAGTGCTCTGTCTGAATCAGCAGCCAGGGGGGGAGCCACAGGAATAAACAGTGTGGTATTTTTTTTCCAAGTGGTACACAGGGTTCCCAGTTCTCACATTCACCAGCTCTGCAGTCATTCCTGCTTTGTGACAACATTTGTCTCTGAGTTATATATTGAAAGAACAATTTTTCACAGTTTTCACACATGCTAGAGGAGTGAGCAGGGACATGTTTATGGATTCCTCTTCCATCAGCACTTTCAAGTTTATGGAAGTTCAGCATTTTAGCACAGGGCTTATGCTTACAGTTTTTTCTTTTTATACACAATATGAAGGGAAAAGAGAGTCCTGAAAACATGTACCCCAGTTACAAGCATGCTGTTCCAAATGTGCTTGGTGTGTATTAGAGAGAATGGGGAAAATGTAATATAAGATAAACCTGCTGGTTAATTCTGGAACCCATTGCCTCAATTTCAGAAGAGTGCTTGGACAGCTGTTACATGTTTACATTAATAACTGATTGTTGATAAGAATTCTGTCAAAAGCTATTGCTTGTGAGCTGGGAAGGGCATAAAGATTAATGTTGAGTGAAACTGGCACCAGCTCTGAGGTGGAGATCTTTGCACACTCTTCTCATCTCCTCCCACCCCCAAGTCCTTCTCCTCAGGACTGCTCTCCAGCCATTCCACCCCAACCTGGATTTATGACCCAGGGGTTGTGCTGACCCAGGGGCAAGACCTTGCACTTTGGCCTTGTTGAACTTCACAAGGTTGGCACTGGCCCACCTCTCCAGGCTGTCAAACTCCCTTTGGATGGATCCCATCCCTCTAAGGTGTCAGCTACTCCACACAGCTTGGTATCATCAGCAAACCTGCTGAGGAGACACTCCATCCCACTGTCCATGTCTCCAACAAAGATGTTGAACAGCACTGGTCCGAGTACTAACCCCTGAGGAGCACCACTCATCACCTGCCTCCACTGGGACCCTGAGCCATTGACCACAACTCTCTGGGTGGGGCCATCCAGCCAATTCCTGATCCACTGAGTGGTCCCTCTGTCAAATCCATGCCTTGTCAGTTTGCAGACCAGGATGTCATGTGGGACAGTGTCCAGTGCCCTGCACTGTCAAATGCTTTGCCTCATTGGAGGCAAAGACAGCAAGTTGCAGTAGGCAGGAGGTGGCTGAGAACATGCTGGATGTCATAAGTTTTATGCCACCAGGTTATTGCAGACCTGTAGGATTCATCCCTTAATCTCCAATTCCCAGGTTGGCACAGGCAGCTAAGGTCTCTTGCTGCCTCTTGAAATGCACACACACAAATCAGATCCAGTCATTTGAAAATGCCACTTATCTTCTATGCATGGCTCTATAAAAATTTTAAAAATCAGTGTTATGAGCATCAGCCATGTTAAAGAAATTACCGTTTCAGACTTGGAAATTGCTTTCTTGCCTGCCAACAAGTGTTTGGTGAGATGAATTATTGGAACTCAGTCTGCTGGAAAAAAGACACCTTTGCTGGTAGAGACAATCCAGATTGCTTTACAGAAATCTGATCCACCTTGTTAGAATTCTGTGAAGAAAATTCCCTGTTCTTACAACAGTAATTTCCCTTTTTATCTGCTGTTCTTTCTCTCTGCTCTGTAAACCAGCACATTGTTCTGTGTGCCTGCCCCAGAGTGCTACTGTGCCACTTGGGGAAATCAATGTTCCCATCTTTTAACAAGTAAATGATATAAAAAATCATCGCGCTTCTGTTATACAAAATCTGTAGCTCATACAGGGCCCTAAACCTGCTCCAAGAAGATCATCACCCTTTGTTCACTTTGCTGCCCCACGGCCAGGACAAGTCTCAGCTGGTCTTCAGCAAAGGGTTCAGTGCTGGCTCTGGTGGGAAGCAGAACAGAATCAGTGATACAAGGACATGATTTGCATTGATAACACTGCCTGGATATGCAGCTTTTATTTGTCTCCATCCAGCAACATCTATCTGGTTTTATCACTTTTCTCTCAATTTGAACAAAAGATATAAAACAAGATCATGTCTACCAAGACAGAAAAGTGACTCTAAGACTTCTTTAACTGATCTAGTTGTGCCATTTATTATGCTTACAAGCTGAAAGAGCCAAGACCCAGGCAGAGCCAGGTGATGTTGGCATGTATGGTGCAAATATGCATGTCCCACACGCATGGACACTCATGTAACTCTGTAAAGACAGAGAAGCTGGAATACCTGAAAACCAAGCTCTGTCCAGTAGTGAGAGTTGGGCAGGTGTTTCTAGCTAGGTGAGCAAAGCAGGCTCCAGGACAACTTTCCAAACTGCTCCAGCAAAAAACCGTGCGTTCATAGGTAAGGATAGGTTGGTATGTGACAAAATGCTACACTAGCCCTAGCATCAGGCATCCCTAGCAGGGTTTTCCAAGAGACAGGAGGATGAATGAGTCACACTGAGGCTTCTGAAATTCCCTTTCAACTGGTTCTGTGTGTGTTACAAAATCTCAGCTGCTGCAAAGCATTTTATAGCCTCTTCCCCTCATTGGCATGCGAGGGGGGTGTTTGGCCAGAGTCAGAGGCTTGGGCATGAAAGCACAACCCAAGAGATGTGTCTCAGCAAAGGGATAACAGGGTAAAACATTTGAAAAAACATAATCAAGCCAACTCACCTCTCTTTGCTCTATGTCTGAGCCACAGAAGGCACAAACAGGCACCTTGCCACTGAAGTTTACACCTCTAAATGGCAGCCGGTGTAATCAGCTGCTTTAAAAGCCTTCATTAGCACAACTGTAACGTGACTCATTAGGCCAGCAATAGACAGCAACTGTAATAGCCTGTTCCCACAGCTGTGTCCCAGGTGAGTACCCACAGCCCTGGCAGCTCCTTGGCCCCTGTGGGGCAGCACTGGCTGCAGGACCAGTGTCAGCTGCCTGGCACATGTGGCACCTGGTGGCAGCAGCAAAGAGAGCTCTGTTCCTGACAGTCATCTTGGGCATTTCTTCAACCTGGAACTGGAAACAATAAGCTTTGTGAAAACAAAATTTAAAAAAAACAACAAAAATAATCAATCAAACAAACAAAAAAAAAAACCAAATAGAAGAATCCCAAATCCCACATACTTTTAAAATGTCGCAATTTTGTAAACTTTGGAAGTTATTCCAGACTTGTGAATGAGGCAGCCCAATGAACAGAGCTGCTGTGTTTAAAGCTTGTAGATTCGTATATTATTCTTGCACCGTTGATTGAGAGTGTTTGCTTTTGTATGCTTGCTTTTTTGCCTCTTGGTCACATATTTTCTAAGTCAGAATTCCTGAATCCCACAGCTTACCCTGTAGCTCTTAGGAGCAATGGTAAAACCACTCTTTTAAATGAAGCAAAGTAAGCTCCTGAAACACAGGAACTGGTGCTGCTGCCCAAATCAATGGTGAGAGTGATTAATCAGCTCTATGACTGCTTTAACAATCTCTGTGCCCACTTCACAAGTTTCTGTCTTTAGAAAACATACATTTATATAAAAGGCACATCTATATATATATATATATATTACATATATGTATGCCATGCATATTTGTGTGTGTGTACCTATATATATACTTGCATATACACACGGTAATGTTACAGAAGGCACATCTGAAGCCATCAGCACAGTTCCTTCCCTGCTCATACACTTTCCTTCACCTCAAGAGCACAGGATCACTGAGGACCGGGGGGGCTGTCACATCCAGCCCTTGCTACTGCACACCCACCCCATATAGCCCTCTGCAATTCTGTGCTTCAGGGCAGTTTGTTGTAAGACCACTTCTGAATCTCAGCATATTCCTGATTAAAAGCAATCTAAATTACAACTTAAATATACCCATATAATCCACGTGCTCATCAGCCTACACTGGATATTAGAAAGAGAGTCCTTCTCCCTCCCTGATGTCCACCTCCATGACTGTGCACAAGCAGCAGCCCATCTGTCCGTTCCTTGGAGCTTGTCTCTTCCTGTGCAGATCTTTCTGCACAGAAACCAGCATTAAAAGTTGTTGAAGCATTTTCACCACTCCAGCCGTAAAGCTCATCACTCCCCTGGTAAAACACCACGAGTATTTTTGGGCCCTGCAGTAAGCAGCTTCACTGTGCCCATCACAATTCACAAAATGTTCCTTTTCAGCCTGTCAGGAGCCCGTGCCCTTCCTGTGGTTCCCTTCCCAGCACAGCTGCATTGCCACAGCCAGGGAAGGAGCAGAGAGGACAAAGCCTGCAGTGAGCTGCTGGTAGGAAGTGAGCAGCAGTCAGGGAGAGACCTCTGGCTTGCTACCAAAGAAAGCACATTACTTGTTTCATCTGCAGCTTCCTCCAACATGAGTGGCTTTTCAGACTCAGTATCACCTTGTAATCCTCCTTGAGACCTCTTCCCTTTCAAATTAATCCTTTTGGACCTAGATGGACAAAATTATTCAGTCTTATAGACTGATTTGTATATCAGGAGAATTATTGTTTTTTTCCAGGGAAGAACCTCCACATTCATTCTAGGACCTTGTTGCCAGCCCTGTGTATAACATCAGAGCACACACTGATCCCTCAGCCAATTCCAGCTCATGAGATCCCGCTTATTTGGAGAAATTCCTACAATTCATTGCTGAGGGCACACTCTTGCAATTTTTAAACCTGTATTGTATACAATCTCTGTTGTCCTCCAGGTCAGCCAATATCTCTTAAAATGGCAATTGGCTGCTTCCCAGTCTGGGCTGCGTGTCTTGCCTTTTCACTAGGCAATGTCAGGGGCATGTTCCTGAACAGTCCTGTCCCAGGACAAGTTGTCAAGGACCACACCTGCTCCTGGGAAGAAGCATCCCTCCCCAGCAGCTTCGGTGTCCCTCAACCCAACCCTTCTCCACGGCTCAGCCTCCTTGCCCAGCAGCCCCACCTGCACTGGGGCTGGACGCAGGGCCCCTGGTGGAGCTCATCCTTCCCACTCCTCCCCAGCCCTGAGGCCTCACCACCTTCCCCAGACGGGCAGCTCAGGGTTTGTTCCCACTCCCCTGCTCTGACCCCACAGTCCCCAACACCTCCTGCACTCCCAGTGCTGCTCAGGGACTTCTCAGTCAGCCAGTAACCACACAACAGCTCCTGCATGGACGTGTCCTGGGCAGCGTCAGTCAGACACGTAACACAGGCCTCAACTGGAAAGCTTTCGTGACTAGTGCATTTAAAGCATAACCACAAAGCAACAAATGTATTTTCTGTTCAGGAGTTTGGAAAGATTGACTTTTCTGTTCGGTGGATGAATAAGATTTCATGTTGAGTAAGGATTACTGTATTTTATGCACTTTCTCTTTAAGCCTGATTCAGATACCTTTAAAGGAAAATGCAATGCTGAAATAAATTCCTGGAAGAGAGATGGATTAAGAGTCCATGTAGAGAAAATCAATGATAGATGCAAAACATGGTCATTGATACTACACTTACTCTGTCTAGACATAACATGCTGGGCTTTTTGCTTATAAACAAAACAGTGCTTACACTTCAAAATTCAATTGTTTTATGTATATTAGCCACTCTGAGCAATAAATAAACCCCACAGTTTCCTGTTAATCCTCATTGCTGAATCAAAATAAAATTACATGTAACGTATTGCATGCCATAATCACAACATGCTGTGTACTTTAATGATAATGGTGCGTGTATCTCTCTTTGCAAGCCTCTCAGCTTTTCCAGGGCAGCTATTTCTCCACCTGCACGTGAAGAGCCAGTCCCCAGCAGCGCCAGCCAGAACCGCGGCAGAACAGCGGGTACGAGCCACCAGCAAAGCGGGGAGAAGGGGGAGCGGGGGCAGGAGCGGCGCTGCGGGGCAGGGGCGGTGCGGGCTGGGGGTCCCGCTCAGCGCTGGGGGCCCCGCGGAGGCCCCGGCCAAGAGCCGCCCGGGCAGGAGGGGGGAGGCCGCATTAACACTACTGATATTTTTACAGTTATTTTATAATTGAAATTGTAAAAAAAAATTATAGACTTTAATATAAATTGTGACTCAGTTTCCAAAGAACTTTTAAAAGCAAACATTAATTAAAACTTACTTAATCGTCACTATTTACCTCATCATCATAATAGATGGATAAGGATTTAAAATGTTATTTCTTTGTTTTGTGAAAGAAAAGTAAATAGAAGCTTTGGCCTCTGTGCCAGTGCCTAGAGCAGGTTTCACGCTGATGAAGAGCTGGGCTGTTGGGGCCACACGCCCTGGCTTATGGCCCCTTCACCTGAAAACTGTGATAGGAACCAAAGTGAAACTGGTTCCAGCTCCTTCCCATCACTCTTGTGAGCGTCCAAACCACAAGATCAGTGTGTGAATAGTTTCCCTGCCCGACCCTCGCTGGGGCATCCTCCTCCTGGAGGGTAATTGCCCTTGCAGACGATTTGATTTGATTTGATTTGAATTCTGCAACTGGTAGGGGGGGGGGAATGAATAAATAAATGGAGAGATACTTGCATTGCTTTCCAGTTCCAGCCATGTGGAAACACACTGTGACAGGGAAAGTAGGCCAGGGTTTCACCAGCCTCATAAAAAATTTCTTTCTTGATGTGTAGAATTTTACAGCAGTGATGTGGTTTGATATGAAGCTCAAGAATATGCTTCTGTGGCTCTGGTGAAAGTTCTCCAGATTTCACAGGATTAGGTAGGAGAGTAAATCACTTTGAGCTCTACGGAGCTTGAGATCATGTGGAGTCTCTTACATGAGAAATCCAAGTTTTGACCCATGTATGAAGCTTTACACCCAGAGTGTAGGCCAGGGTGAATTCTGTGTGCAGCAATAATAAATAAGTTAAATGCACTGATTCTGCAGTGGTTCTGTGTCCACTTGTCCAATAAATGGATACCAGTAGATAAAATATGAGACTGGAAAGTCATACAGACTCCCGAGACAAGTCAAGCCATGCATCAGAACATTTAGGGAACCAGAATACCCACAGACAACAGTCAATTTCTTAAATATTTCTAATTAACAAGAAACCTTGGGGTGTGTGAAAACATTTAATTTCTTTCAAGGGCTTTATCTTGTGTGTTAAATACAGGTGTGGTTTTTGTGGGGTTTTTTTCCTTTGCAGTGTGCTTTCAAAAAGACCATTTCTGCAGTTTTCTGCCAGTTTCAAACATGTTCTGTTGTAGATTTCACTCTTTTTTCTTTCTTAAGACAGTTTCATTACTTTCTATGAAAATGTTTTATCTTGAAATTAGAGAATTTGTAGCTCAAGGATAACTGGAGATAAGCTACTCAGTAGAAACTGCATAGTAAAACTGCCCAACAACAAAATTAAGTCCCTTAAAACACTTCAGACTGGGACACGCATGATTTATAATACTTGTTATTTTCTTCCCTTAGATAAAGCATTGCCCAATCTCAGTAATTCTGGGACCTCACAAAACTCCTGAGTCACTCTGAATTTTGCTTATATCTTGTTTTTGAAAATGCAAGTAGGAGACCTGAAAACACCCTTGAGCCCAAATTGTAGAGGTAGAGAAGATGGAAACTGTCAGAGAGGAGCAAGCCAAGCTATACCTAGAAAAATATGTGTTATTATAATATTTTTTTTCCTAGCATCTCAGGTTTTTCTGTGCCAGGAGATGATCACTCCTGTCCCACCCATCATGCATTATTGAACACATGGCACATTTTGTCCTTCCGTGGCAGAGCCATCTCAGAGAACGCTGATTTCCGCTAGGGCCAGCTCTTGCTCTGTATTCACTTCTTGCTTCCTTTGTGCCACTCTGACCTGGCAGTTACCAAAAGCTTTGCTGAGGCTCCATCCGTAAGCGCTTCTTGCTGGGACGGGCACCTGGAACGGTTTCCACACTGGTGTCCTGGCACTGAGCCCGGTCACAGCCAGATCTGGACACCAACAAAAATGATTCTTAAAAGCTTCTGGCACGTTCAAACTTACATGCAGGGCAAGCTCGAGGCAAAATTCCCCGCGGGTTCTCTCTAAAGCAGTTTCCCTGCTCACGGCCACAACGTCCTGCACCACCCAGGGCACCAGCTCGGGCAGCAGCCAGTGCCGGCAGCTCCACGGGCCGAGGGGCCGCGCTGCCCTGCGCGGGGGCTGCTGCCGCCTCCTGCCTGGGGACGGGCCCCCCGGGACCCCGCACCGCTCGCCCCCCGGCCAGGCAGGGCCTGCCCAGCCCCACTCCCCGCTCCCCACTGCCCAGGCCCAGGCCCAGGCCCAGGCCCAGGCCCAGGCCCAGCCCCGCTCCCCGCTGCCCAAGGCCCAAGGCCCAAGGCCCAAGGCCCAAGGCCTGCTGCCTGCGGGGCCAGGGCCCGGCCGTGCGGGGCTCCAGCCTCAGCCCTCGCCAGCGCCGCGACGGGCACGGGCACACGGCTGCCCCGGGGCACCAGGGACCCGGCGGAGCCCCGGCTGGGAGCTGGGACAGGCTGGGTGGGCGCAGAGGGGCGCGGGGCCCTGCTCCCTGGACTTGGGGCCCTGCTCCCTGGACACGGCCGCAGCCCTTCCCGCTCCACTCTCGGCTTTGGCAGCCAGGAATTCCATAACCGTGTGCAGGAGGCGGGCAGGGAAATCGCTACAGGAGAGGACTGCATCCTGTGAGGCTCCCGGGAGGGCCGCACCAGTGTCTCTAGATATGCAGGACCTAAATCCGGCGGCAGCCAATTCCTGCCCGCACGGTGGGGACCTTGGTGCTGCAGAATGGCTGGGGCTCTGGAGGAAAACACACCCGCTCAGAAGATGATGTATCGTTGCTTGAGTCCCGTGTGGCCATTTATCTCCAGTTCAGACATGAATAATGCAGTGAAAGGTTTTTGCTGACCAGCACAATTTCTTCACCTCCCTACCCTGAAGTCTGTTAATTGCGCTGCAGGTCCATGGGCAAGAAGGAGAGTGTTTGGGCTCTCAAGATTCAGGAATTAGTTCTGCTTGCTGAGAATGTAACAAGTCAAAAGCTTCTCACACACGAGGTAAGCAGAAGCTAGACTAAAAAAATACAAACAGGGATGATAATTTAAATCCTTTTAACAACCAACTGCTGTTTAATGAAAGTGGTTTTCACTCATTTGTCTCATTTAAGCAGCTGTACAGCCAGCCAAATCTGGGTCACTGGTCTCATCTCCCTTTAAACAAGTGCAGGGTTCTCTGCCAATACTTCCACACTTGTCCTTCCTGTTCCTTTAGCTTGACAGAATTCTGAAAAAGCCATCTTAGAATTTTGTGAAAAGCCATTCAGGGAGCACCACTCAGGGACTATTGGATTAAAACCCCTAATGTCAGAGCATGGCCATTGCACATCACCACTACATGGCTGTCTACTGAGAAGAAATCTATAGACACACTCACTTCACAACTGGGACAGTATTCACAACACGATGTTAGTAATTTAAAAAAACAAGCCCTCTAGTTGGTGAACGTCCTGCATGTGGGTTTCCCAGGGCCAGTGCCATTGTCGTTCACCCTGATGGGGTGAGAGGCTGTGTCTTCCATCGTGTAACAGCCCTTGTACTCTGGACAAGATCACCCTGCCAGCAGAGCTGGGCTGCATTTGGACCCCTGGCTGAGGTGACCCAGGATGCAGCTGCTTTCAGGATTGGTGCTGGACCAAGTGGAAATAAGGCATCTGCTCGTGATGCATCTTGCAGACTCCGTGGCTCAATGCACTGTTCAATACATTTTTCTCTTATATTTAAGCACAAATGTGTGTTTAATTCACCTCAAGGGGTACCATAGAATTGTCTTTTCTCTCTTTTATTTCTTTGCACCAAGATTTCCTTTAGCCCTTCATCTTTAATAGAAGAGGGATCCTTTACACTGCAAAGCTGCAGGAAGGGAATTACTTCGTTGGAGACAGACATATGGAGTGGCAGCTGAGTCTGACAGCATCCAGAAGGAGCTGAGAACCTGCTTGGTGAAGGTAAAGGAATATACACAGAATAAAATTGCATTGTTTGAGTTGTTATTGTAATAATTCTGCATGCAGTTATATAGAAAGGCAGCAATAAGGACATATTTGTAAAATGAGAGAAGAAACAGAGTATATCTAGATGGAGACATGGCAGAAACTGGCTGTAGGGCGAATGAATAAGCAGAGAGACCAAGATGGATTTGCAGAAAGGTTACAGTCAAATGAGCTGTTAATAACTGGTTAAAGACAGAAATGATTTTCAGGGTTCTTGTGGCTTTCAGCAATAAGAACTGCTGCTGAGATCATCAAGACTGGCACTAAATAGAGAAAAAAATATTTGAAGGTTTCTACTTAAGATTTTTTAAATTATTTTTTGCCTTCTTTTCAGTAGTTCTATTCTGGTCAGAATATATGTGTTTCAAACCTTCTGTAACACCACCACTTACTTCCACCACTGCCCATTCTATAGGTTACTAAAGGAAAATAAGCTTCCTAATTCTAACCAGACAACCACAAAAAACTGATAAGGCACATATTGGTAATGTTAAGTATTGAAATGGCTTTTATGTTTTTTATAGAATTTTCACTGGACCTACCACAATTTTATATTTTTTTATTCTGTGACTGCAGGTCTAAAAAACTTGCCCCCTGCACGTGTGTGTGTGTGTGTGCATGTACAAGGAATCACAAGGGAATGAATTAAAGCACTGGAGAACTTCTCTCCCTCAGTCCTGCAGATCCATAGATAATTTTTTCCAGAAGACAGCCATGCTGACAACTGAAATCATACAAGTAATTTCTCTGGAGCACAATTTGACTAGAGCCATAAAGGCCAGACCTTGTATTATTTGTTAATAAGAAGGTCCCCTGCATTAATGCATCACAGAGCAGTGGCTTCTTAGGCTGTCTTAAAACTACACACTTGAATGTATAATCATTTTGACCTGGCTCCCTGATAAAAAAGGATTTATCTGAAAATCCTGAAGGCATTAGAAACTGTTGTGAGTAGAGATGCTGAGCACACTGGTCACTGAGATAAATTAACCTGGTCAAGCTATGAATAACACCAGAAGGATGTTATTAAATTAATGCTTGGGGAATGCACAGGAGAAAGGAGGCTTATGGTTGGTTTTCTATTATTGTTTCTGATGTCCCTGCCAACAGAGCCAAAGACAGATCTTTGCAAATGTTTTCCTGCAGTTTTTCTTTTAAAAATGAATGGTGTTTTACTTGGGAGGCAATAAAATGTCATGGGATATTGGAAGCGGCAGATTGCTTGGGGACGTGTACATGCACTGTAACCAAGAAAACAAACAAAATACCCACAACCCCCCAATCTGTTCTTAGCTGGTTTCTTCTACTGCCCTTGGACTCAGAGAAATACAGTCTGTTCTGTCCTCAACACAGTAGCTTTCTGGGGGAGACACCCAAACTCCCTCTGTCTGCAATTGTTTTGGCAGCTTCTCCTGCTTTTACTTTCATTTTATATGACAATTTCCAGAACTCATATTTTTATGTCTTCTCAGAAACCTAGTTCTCCTGTAATAGAAAATATTTTACTACACCAAATATTTGTTTCAGCCAGCTTTTTTATTATCCATTCTTATCCATTTGTTCTATTTATACAAATGGAACCAACAAAGGAAATGAAAACTCTAAAGCTGACAAATCCCAGCTATCACAGGGCAGATTAGGAGCATCACAACAACTTATTTTTTACGAGTGCTGTGGCAATCAAAAGTAAATTCAAACCAACTAGTGGGAAAAACACCTGTATCTTCTCTTTTCTGGCCATTGCCCATTGTCAGAGACGTGGCCAGAGGCTGTGCCCACCCTCCTCCTGAAGTAAAACCACAGCTGTTTTTCTGGACTAGGCCTCTGACCAGGGCCATAGCCCGTGGGCTCCAGCACTCTGCTCTCTGCTCACTGACCACAGCCATGTCCCCTCCACTGCCCCCCAGGCTGTTGTCCTTCCTGTGCCACGAGACCTCAAGGACAGGCACTCTGACCCTCTGGAAGTTACCACCAGGGCCTTCATTCTCCCTGGGCTTTGGACAGCCAGCTCAACACTTTTTTCCCCTGCAATATCCACATCTTCCTTTCTTCTAATGGGGTTTGGGTTGGCTTGCTGTAGTTTGTTCAGTCATATTAATACTCAATATGTATTTTAACTGTCTTGGCTGTGGGTGGGTTACAGGAATTGTCCCTCTATGAACCTGGAAAGCCAAGACTACTGGAGTGATGAGGAGCTGGTGGGAGAGTGGGTTGGCATCAGCTCTGCAATGCAAACACATTTCTAAACCAAAGATGTTTTGCTATAAATCAAAGCAGACAAGGAGGGGATGTGCCCTGGGTTTGTATAAAGCTGTATTTCCTTTGAAATCAAATGGTGTTCTCCATTTTTTCCTTCAGTACATTTGGTTGCATCAAATA
Source organism: Apus apus (assembly GCF_020740795.1). Taxonomy (NCBI): domain Eukaryota; kingdom Metazoa; phylum Chordata; class Aves; order Apodiformes; family Apodidae; genus Apus; species Apus apus. Next base: position 66,325,621 of record NC_067286.1, read on the forward strand.
TTGTTGAAAGGAAAGCAGAATTTGACTGACTGAGAAAGAAATAAGCACCTTTTTTAGACCTGTCCAGACCAGGGAACAGTGTAGAAAATCCACTTTGAATTGATGTCTTAAATCCAAGCAGAGTTAAAGGCAGCAAAATGTTGATTCAGAACAAAATGCTAATAGACTCCAATTGTTTATCATTGCTTATGAGCATTTCCTTCAAATGAAAACAACTGTTCAAACAAACCTGGAGGAGAAACAAAGTGAACAGCTGAATGAACAATTAATGAAACCATACTGAGTGTTTACAGGTCTTCTGGATGTAGTCATTTGTTCTTGGAGTCCATTAATTAGTGCTTCCAATGTTTCTTGCTCTATATTCCTGCTACTAGAGCTGATATTAAGTGTGCTCACGCATGTGTGCATGTGTCAGTACATTTTCCTCCAGCCTCTTCCAAGTGCTGTGTTTAAATGACAGCTGTCATGCTAGAATGCAAAACAGGAGTGTTCCTCAGTCATGCTCATGTCACCATGGATGTGACAGAGATTAATGCAAAGAGTAAAAAGATTTTTTTTTTCCCTCTTTTGAACAGAAAAACATTTCTGTCTTATTTTTATTAGCTTTCAGCATAAGAGATGAGGTCATACGAAGACTTGTCTTCCTTTCTTTGCTGTCTAAGTTTCCAAACAGTCTGCTCTGGGTGAATGATGCTCTTTCCTTTCCAAGTCCTACAAAAGCACTGAACTGGGATTCATTATTCTGTCTTCAGGGGCTCAGGAGACAGCAACATGCATTCCTGTGTTACAAGAGATCACATGCTAATTAACAGTATTATACATTTATGAACTTATTATCATATTTACACAGAACAAGTGCATCCTACATTTCATTCTAATTTAAGGTCTCACTTGAATAAGCTGGTGACTGAAGAAACGCCCAGTGCACCCTATGAGCATTTTGCAAGCCAAGACATTTGCCCAAGAGTGTTTTGAGGCCTCCTCCTCTAGCAGTATCCATCATCTTAGCAGCGTTAAGTCCTAACCTGAGTAGCAAAGGGGCTGACTTGCCCTGATTCAGCAAGTACTTCTTGTTTCCCTTAGGACATCCTCCCAGCCTGGGTGGCTCAGGGGGTGCTGAGCACATGTGGCACTTAGTGCCATGGTCTGGCTGATGTGGTGGTGTCAGATCATAGGCTAGACTTGGGGATCTTAAAGGTCTTTTCCAGCCTTGATGATGCTGTGGTTCTGTGATTCTGTGCTGCCTCTCTCTGCTGGGAGCTCTGGGTCGGGCAGGGTGAGGAACAGGCAACAGAGCCAGCCTTGCCCCAGGGCCTGCTGCACAGAACCAGAACTGCTGCCAGGCAGCAGGGTGCCTCAAAATTGCCAGTTTCAAAATATACACTGTTTATTACAAGTGCAGTTTCTCTTTCTCTTGCCTAACAACTATACATAAGTAGGAGGAAAAGGAACATAATTATTAACCTTAATTTTCTTTAAATGTGAAGCTGATGCACACATGGGACACTGTTCTCTTCAGATGGATGATAAAAATATTGAGTAGCTGGGTGCTATTTACATGACATTTCCACCTCTTAAGACTTGCAGGGATCTCTTAGAGCAGCACTATGTATATCACACATTGCAGCAAAGGCAAATGTTTCTCTAAACCAAGTGCTGAATGTGGCTCAGCTTTATCCAGCTCCAATGCTTGCCCCTGTATTCCCTCAAAATCATTCTTCATGGAAGGATCTTTGGCTAATTCAAATAAGCCCATTCAGATCTAACTAGAAATTCACAGAAATTCATTATTTCTGCACCTGGGCTGGTCAGAATAAGAAGTAGAGACAGATACTCTTTGGGTAGCCCTTGATGAGTTAATACTAGAATGCAGGTCTGACCACCTGGAGGAAGACATGGGCTGTGATTCAGTGGTCAGATCTGACAGCACTCTCTTGGTCCCTATCTTTGTCATAAAGATTTACAAATGCACGTGGAGAATTGCATAACCATCATGGGAAGGTTCTTTGCTGCCATCACTCAGCAAGCATCTGTTCACAGCAGAGGCGACTTGCTTTTAGAATGTCTTTTGTGTGCAAGGAGATGATGTTGCCTCTCGGAGGTGTCCCTGCCCCTGGCTGGGCTGAGCTGTGGGGCTGAGCTCTCCCCTTCACACAGGCATCAGGTGATGCCTCCGTGTCTCAGCCATCTCTGCATTCCCCGGAAGTCTTGTACAAAAACAAGGTTTATGGTTTCAGCCTCTGCTTCCAGTCCTTTTCACCAACATACCAACCCAAAATATTTTCTCTTCCCACATACAGGGTGTTCTTCCTGTGTAACTCTCACAGACACCTTCGCTATCCATCTACAAGGAGTATAGATGAAAGAATATTTTTTAAAGTCTTTTAAAACAATCATAAATGAGTCATTCAGACTGGTACTGTCATGGGGAAGCCTGGCACATGTATCTGTCTGGAAAATTCATGGGTGCCTAAGAACAAAAAAATCATAATATTTGACTATGAAAGTAATAATATATTCTTCTGCTGCTGCTCCTTCTACTGAAATATATTCAGTTACATCTTTGGCAATTCCTGGATAAGGAACAGAGCAAGACTTTAATATTCTCTGAGACAGTCTGTATACTTTAAAAGCTCTATAAACACGAGTTTTCCAAAGCACAGTCATTGTTCTGTAGGCATTAATGTTGCAAACCAAGTAATAAGACTTTAAGCACTAATAAAAAAATTCAGAATTGCAACTTGGTAACACACAACTCAAAGCACAAACAGCTCTTAGCACTAAAAGTAAATCCAGACTTATCTGGGATCTCTGAGGAGGTTTGTACCTCGCAGATAATTAATATTCTTCCATTTCAAACTTCAAATTAGTTGCTGTTTAGGCTACTTCAGCATCTGTGGAAGAACCTTCCTGGGCAGAGGAAGGTAATAGGTTTGCAGAGCTTCAGGTTGGTAAGGTTCAGTGAGACCCGCAGAGCAAGCTCTGCTCCAAAGGCCAGTCCAGTAAGTTTTCCTGATGTATTACTGTAAATTGTTTTTAACTGAATGCACTGAAAAAGTGTAAGAGCAAGACAGAGCTGGTGTCGTCATCTCTCGTTAAGCTGTTCTTACAGCAAGAGAACGCTGAGGGGCGTTAGGGCTGGGGGGCTAACTTGTCTAACGGGGAACTTTGATCCAGAGCCTCAGGAAAGGTTGCTAATTTAAGCCAGAAGTTTTTGAGATAATTAAAACTAAGCAAAGTCCTCAAACTGCCCAATGCTAAGGGAAGAGTCCTGTGTGGGCGCACAGATGAGTCCTGCCCATAACACAACTCGGAGGGCACCAAGGTCCTGGGCTCTGCCTGCCCCCAGGCAGAGCTGAGGGCTGAGCTGTAGCTCTGAGCATCTCTATGTAAAAAGCACTTTCTTTGAAACATCCCGAAGTAGAAGACTTCTGCTTGTGGCTGTGTTGTAATTTGCTAAGAGACACTGGCTCTTCTCTTTTTTTTTTTTTTTTCTCCGTGACTAAATGCCAAGAAATGTCATTTGTGCTGATGGTTTTTCAGATAGGGATGGGACAGTCTAATAACCATCCCGCCACACAATGATGAGTAAAAATACTAGATAGTTTAATGAACATAATACCTAAAAAAAACACTCTCTTCCTCTTGCTTTGCCAGTATCTTTTGAACTGCATTTTAACAGTTTCTCAAAATGTACCAAATGATGTGCAAGAACATCCCGTCACCAGCTGTGCAGCTCTGCTCACAACCAAGAGCAGGCTGGTGTGACTGTAGTGGTCACTGCCAAAACAAAAGGCATCCTGAAGAAAAGCACCATTATTTCCTCCACAAACAAAAGCAGGGATCCCTAGAGCTATTGATACTCTCTGAAATGTCTGTTTAAAGTAAACTGTACACAGGATTACTTCCCTCTCGTTTGGAATAGCAGAATGTTTAAAGGCACGTGGTCTAAATCCCCGACTACTTTATCTGGGATCAGGGCATGTTAAAGGAGGTTATTAATGCCAAGCTCCCACCACTGCCCCAGGCTGTGTCTGTGGTGCCCTGAGGCTGCTGCTACCAGACAACCCTGAAGAGGCTGGATCCTTCCCGGGACCTGCCTTCAAGAACCAGCCCTCTCTTCTGACATGCCCCAAGCAACTGACCACTGTTGCTGCTGGGAACAAGCAGGAACCCCTGGGATGGTCAGGACAAGGCTTGGTCCCACGGGCTGGCCTGGCACCTGTGCAGGTGAGGTCTGATGCTGAATGCAATGCCTGGTCCCACCAGGGGCTCTGCTGGACACGGTGACATCCCAGCACACCTTCCCCTTGCTCTGCACCGTACAGCACTGCTGGCCTCTGTCCAGGAAGGGACCTGAGCCACGCGTTGTGGGAGGTCACCCAGAGCTTGTTTGACATGTTCATACATCACAGGACACCTTGGATCTCCTGCTCTGCTCAGATCAGCACATGGCAAGGAAAGCATCCCTTTCCAGAGCGATGCTTCAGAGCAAAGACAAGATCAGTTGTGATTAAGCAAGTGCTTAACATTATTGTTTTCCAGTTCAGTTTATTATGAGAAAAGCTTTTCTGGTTTCTGGTTCTGTTCCAGCTGGGAGCAATGCAGTGAAACTGAAACAAATGAAAAAATATGCACACTTAATGGGGAAAGGAATTCATTCAGGAGACTGATAAAATAGAATTATAACAAACATCTAAGGAAAGGATTCAACATTTAAGAAAATTGATTCAAATCCATTTTATTCTCCTTCTGTATATGAAAGGCAAGGAATTTGAAATTCCAGTTTTAATTCATTCTGAGTCAATTCACATGCAGGAAATGTACTTTGGCTTTGCTCAAGTGGAGGAAGTTACTGAATCTGAACTCATAGCTATACAGTATTGGGTCCCAAGTTAGGACAATAACAGTTACCCTTATTATCTGTGCTGCTTACTTTACCCATATAGATAAATAAATGAAAAATAAATGAAACTCTTAGTTAAAACATTAAATGAAGCAAACCAATACTTATCACCAAGTGTTTAAAGCTAGTATCTCTTAAGTATTCACACATTTCAGTGGCTCTGTTGACAGGATGCTCAGGGCTCCCTCTTTGCTCCTTCTGCCTGGTACCAGTGCTGTTCCCACAGGACATCAGGTCCTTTTTTCATGTGGTCTTTATACTGTTCACAGTACTTCATTCTACAATCTAGCTGGGTACACCTTTCCTGGCAGTGGCTTCAGATTTATCCTGAGTCTTGGATGTAGGTTTACTTAGCTCTTTTTATTGAGCAAAAGCTATAGATTTTATTCCTTTTTGGTATTTTGCCTGTTAGAAAAAACATTTTCTTCCATTTCTCACTGTTTCTACTCAGCTTCAGTCAACACTTCCTTTTGGTTAACTACAGAACTTTATCACAATATTTGATTTCTCATTTCACTTTGCCAGACAACCACATGGCTTTAAAAATTTTAAAATGTGTTTGTGATGATGTTCTCCTTAGCTCTCTGTTCCAGCTCTCTAAAAATTTTCCATAGGCATGCTGAAGAAGCAGGTTTTGTTGGCAAGATTTTTATTCACCTACACATCTTTTGTTTTGGTGACTGTGCCAATAACTTTAGCTCCTGTCATCTTCTGCAGTATCACCACACAAGATTTCAGCTTTTTTGTGCAACTCCATTATTATAATTAGTCTGCTTTTCCAGTCCCTCCTTTTTATTGGATCTGGCTGGCTTGCAGAATCCACCCCTATTGCTCTTTTAAGCCCTAGCATATAATATATCTGCTTACACTCACAGTCAGAAGCGTCCTTGCTGCTGCTGTCTGCTGCTCTCTTAAATAGAGAAACCACCAGAGTTTGGGCAGAACTGCTAAATAAAGAAATGGGAAATATGTTACTTTTGAACAGAAGTGCATTCACATGGCTAATCAGACTGAAGAGATAGCAGGCTAGACACTTACTTTGTGGTATCTCTATTTCTTCCCTGCTATAAAGATTTTCACAGCTCTTTTCAACAGAGGAAATGTGAGCTGGCTGCTCTCAGTAATCCAATTGCTTGCTCATATAATCATATAATCACATTGTAAAGATAAGAGTAATGCTGGAAAAAGTGTGGGGGGGCAGAATCTAGACCAGCTTCCCTCTCTCTCCCACTACTCAAAGAGTAAATGTCATGCTTTTTATGTGTGCATATGAATGAAGGAATGAATCTTGCAGATCTCTTAGGAGATCAGTTCCCATATGCGCCCGTAGGAGCACACCTGTCTCACTAGAGGTATGTTCTGTGATCTGAACCCAGCACTGAACTGATTTCCATGTGATATCAGAGCCCGGTACCCACTGAAGATTTCACATTGCACAGTTTGGGGAAGAAATGAGGATTCAGACATCCAAGGCAGAGTCCCCCCTTGGCTTTGAGCTGGCACAGCTGGAAGCAGCACCAGACTTCAGGGGTTGCAGCCCTGCCCTGGAGGGAACTCTGCTGCAGGATCCCTGCAAGCAGCAACTGTTGGAGAACAGAGACTGGAATAAGTTAGAGAGAAAGGCAACGACAAGGATATCCCAGGAATTGCATGGAGAAATGGGAACCCACAAGCCAATAAGTAATTCCAAAAGATTGATTTATTACAAACAGTTTTAATTTTTCTGAAGAAGTGCTCTGCTGTGCAGTCAGACCATTTGGTACCACACGTGCCTTACTTGGCATCATTTCTGTACTCAGCTGAGTCGAGGAACTTCCGGTTCTTTCTCACACATCCTCAAAACGTTCAGGGAATAGGAGATCTTTGCTACAATAAATATTAGCAACAGCAGCATCTACTGCAATCAGGAGAGCATCTCCATTTCTCTTCTCAGGTAAACCCTGTGGAAGATGGCAGTCATGCGTTTATGTGTGATTTCTTACATTTTAGCTAAGTTTTAAAAGACTGTTTTAAGAAACACAACAAAACCTGTGGCTGTATCTCACTCATTCTGTTCTCTGTTCTCCTAGTGTATGAAATAGAAAATGTGGAATGGAGCTGGGCCTTTCCAGTTGTATTGGTGGCTAACACACCTAGCCATTATCATTGTTTTTTCAGGATGCTATCTTTGAAGCTTATTACCCTAGCCAGGATGGTCAGGATCTAGGAAAGCAGAAATATAATATTTACTTTGTTTGAAAGCAAAAGGCATGGAAATAAAATATTTTTCCACGTCACTATCTGGTTTCCTTATATTTATATAGCTTCAGTCTCAGTCAGAGGAACCACTAACATGTAAGTAATACAAGTAAAATGAAAAATAGGAAGAGACAGTATTTATTCAGAGGAAGAGCAACAGTGAAAGCAAATCATTATTTTCTTACAGTAAGAATGTTCTTACAGACAATGAAAAGAGAATGTAGACATTAAAGATATTCTACGTACCAATGTTTTGCAAAATGCTAAAATTCAAGCAATGTTGCATTACTGTCAGGATATCTAAATTAAGTTTTAAAACCTCCGTACACCCGTTTCTGCTCAGAACTGACAACTTCTGATGCTGATGTGCTTGAGTTGCACCCTCGGGAAAAGCTAGACCCAGAAATGTGCTTACATGAAAGGGGAAAAAAGCAGCTGAGAAATGAATTCATTTATTTTCATTCTGTGAAATAAAAAAACAAACCACCTTTGCTGATAAATGTGCAAAATATTTCTTTATGATAGAGATGTCATGCCAAAGCATCTGGAGCTACACCAAAGATGCATCAAGGCTCCTCTCTTCATCTGCCAGCTGCAGGCTCTTGCCAGGGATGTTTGTGTTCCCTTGCACCAACCCAGGGGCTGCCAGCTCCACAGAACAGCTGTGGGCAAAGTTACCTAGACAGTTCCTGGAGCCCCTTCCTGCAGGAGTAGAGGAGCAGGGCATGTGTTCCCACAGCTTCCCTGGTCTCCAACCTGGCTCCCCATGTGCCAAAGCCCAGGGGCCAGGGTCTGTGGTGGTCTCCATCCCCAGCCACTGCCCTCATCTTGGCTTCTGCCTCTCCCCTGTGCCAAGGTGGGCACAGGGTGCTGGTAAGGTAAGGCAAGGCTTGGCTTGGCTGGGGTGGCTCCAGGGCCAGAGCAGCCACCCGGTGCTCCCAGCAGGCTCCCTAAAAACTTGAGGTTTCCACCTAGTGTGGCACAGACATGCTTTGGCTTAAAAACTGTCATGTTCTGCAGCAATGAGGGAGAACAAAACAGGAAGGTCATTTTTCTTTCTTTGCCTGCAGGAATTTGCATCAAGCGTTCAATTTAAAACACCGCAATGCTCCTGCATTGGAGAGGGATGAAGAATAGGGTAAAAAGTTCAGAGCTGCACCACCTCCTGCCTTCCAAACAGATATGCATACGAAATGTTGAGGCTTGTAATGCAGTGAAAAGGCAGCAAGAAGTGTCCTAGTAAGCAAACTCATTTAGTTTCCTTGAAACACACATTTTTCTAAGAGGAAACATTAGCTGGAGGCATAGGGCCACACCCAGTTCAGAAAAAACAGTCCAACGAATCTGTCTGAAACTGGTTACTCTGAGAAGAGAGAATTCTCAGCCTGGGGAGGGCCTTCGGTCTTGATTTTCTAATTCATTCAGTGCACAGGAGACCAGTTTCCTCCATATACAAAATGTCAAGAGCAATACAGAAGGCAATTTTGGGTTGGCCTTACGTCTCTGTTTGCTCATTATTTTATAAAACAGGAAGGACGTTTAGGCATTACTATATTTACATATAACAGGAATGGCCTGTGTAATTTTGGGGGGGGGGGAAATAAAAATGTTTTGATCTGTCCTTTAGCATTTCAACATCTCTACCACAAAAGTCCAAGGGAAGTTCAAGGCAATAATATCACAAGCTGTATCTCCACAGGAGCCTATTATTTTATTCTTCCGTACTCCTTAGGAGCTTTTCATGGCTGTCACCTCCAGCTTGGACCTTTCAGGTGTTGCTCTTCTCCCCCCATTTCTAAGACCACTGAACGTGTCTTTTGAAACACCAGCTTAAACACCTTCCACACAGCAGCTCTGATTTACTGCATTCATTCTCTTAATTGCCCATATTTTTTAGCAACCACTTCCAAACTAAACCCAGCACCTTTTCTGGTCCATTTTGCTCCTCCTCCTTCAGTACCTTGCACACTATTAGCTCAGGGATGCAATTTCCAATGTCTCACCCTTGCTGTGTGGCCACTCTGGTCCCAAATGCAAACTGGGAGCAGCTTCTTGGTCCCACCCGCTCTTCCCCAGTGCTGTGACAGAGATCAGAGAGTGCAAGGAGAGGCAAGGTGACCACTTCATTGTCCTCCGCTGGCACTAGGGACATAAAGGCTCTCTTCACAGGGAAAAATGATCAATCTCACAAAGGAACACTCCTGTGGCAGTACAAGGTGGGGATGAGTATTTCCTCAATGTCATTCCACATGGAAGCCTCTTTGGTCAGCCATCCTTGTGGCTGCATCACAACTTGATGGCTGGGAAGCTGAAATTTGGATTATGGGGCTTTAATCAGGACATTTAAGGATAGAATAGGAGAAAAAAATAATAAAAAAATAGAACTTAGTGATGCTGAAGCACAATATTAATCACAGAACAATATTAACCATAGGAAAAAAAGACAACACTTGTTATTTCCATTTTGATAGTGCTAAGTCCATAACCCATGTACAAAAGACAACAAGTATTCCTTGTGACACTGTCCTTTTATGCCTCATCAGTTTCTGGACAAGGCACCAGATATATTTTTACATTTAAAAGCCAGTCTGAGTGTTTTTGTACAGGGAAACACTTCAGACAACACATCTTCTTTCTGAGATTTCCTGTCTTTCCCTTCCCTACTACAGCCTGATTAAACCAATGATCCCACCAACTGGTGGTCCCTTCTGCAAGGGTTGTACTGATGACAGGTACCACTTGTTGTGCCAATCATTCTATCTTGTACTGTAATTAATTATTTTTAAAGCAAATGTGCAATTAATTGCACAGAAGGAAATGAGGAAATGATCTTCAGAATAATTTTTTGAGACTACTCTAGTTTACACAAAAGTCAAATTAAGATGTCATTAGAGTCAATACCTGAAGGGGAGTTCTCAGCATGCTTTCAGATTTTCATTATTTGTTGTGATCTGAAGCTTGAAAAAACCCAAAAATTTCCTCTATAATGGTCTTGGTCTTTTCCATTTGTCAAATACTGATTTTTCCTTTCCTTCCACCAGTGAAGAAAGCAAACTCATCTTACTGGTACTAGAGAAATTCAGGGTTGAGGCCAAACTTCCTTCATTGTTTTGATCAGTCTGAAATCATTCCCAAGTGCCCTAACCAGGGAAACAAGGCATTTCCCTGTAAGGAGCTTGCCCCTGGGACACCTGTCCCTTTCCTCTGGCTGTTCCTTCCCCCTCGGGGCACAGAAGGGCACGTCCATGGCCCCTCAGCGCTGAGACCCCCCCGAGCCCCCAGGGCCCAGGGAGGACAGGACCCCAGGGCAGAGGGTCCTGGCTGCAGGGGGGAGGCTGCAGCTCCTCTGCTGCCCCTCGGCACCGTCCTGGCCCCCAGCGGGACCAGCTCCGGGAGCCGCGGCTCTCCCGGGTCTGTCCCGACCTCCAGACCCCCCGTGCTCCCAGGCAAGCCCCGGGGGCAGGACGGTGCCAGAGCCGGGCCCTTCGGAAGCTGCGAAGGCTGCAGCTGCCTCAGAACACTCACTAGATCCCAGCTCCAGCCCCGGCGCATGAAGACCTTTGTCCATTGCAATTTCTTTTGAGAGGTTTTTAACCTTCACTGGGCTAGGTCTGGAAGTTCCTGTTACCCTTGTACACGTCTGATCTCCTGTAGCTGATGCAAAGGTTTCGGCCACAAGTCTCTCCAGCTAATAGTGTGAAGAGTGTTTCACTTAGTATGTTTTCTTAAACCTGCTCTCACCTTTTTTCAGGGACTGACCTGTTTCTGTTGCATGATAAAAGGTGAACAGAAACCTACCATTTGCTCTCACAACACTGCTCATTACTTTCCCTATTTATCAGTCCTCCCTCTTAATCATCTCAAAATAAATCAAAGCCATCTCAGCCTAGCAGACCCTGTAGAATTCTCTCCAAGCATTTAGTCATTTCCAGAACCTGTCTCTGAATCCAGCTATTTCATGTGTCCTTTTTGAGAGACAGTGACCTGAACTGAATACATTATTTCAGGTGAGCATGTAGCACTGATTTATATGGCAGCTTTCCAATACTTCCAGTATTATTTTATCCTGTTCCCCCTGCATTCTAGTGATGCTTGCTCTTCAGAAAGTGACTGCATGTTGAATCTTAGAGCTTCCCAGGGAAGCAAAGGTCTTTTATTTCTGGGTTATGACAGTTAATTTAGAACCTAACCAGAAGTATAAATTGTTCAGATTAATTCCTCTGTGCATATTACCTTGCTTTTGTCAAAACCGAATGTTCCTGTCATCTTCTTACCCACTCACTCCACCATCTTTTTGTATCCTTTGAAGATCACAGGCACCTCTGGTCTTGATTGACCTAAATAATTTTTGTGCAATTTGCATTTCCTGCCTCTTCTCTATTAATCTTCTTTGGCAAAATACGTATGTGTGTGTGCATATGTTTATGTGTATGTAAATTAATCACCTGCATCCTTTGGGAATTTGGGTATGTCACTGCCCAGACTCTGCAGTGGCATTTGTTTCCCTGTCCATTTTTGCAGAAAGCTTTTCCTGACATAGTGTAACACCACACCTGCCTTTGCAGCTCCATCAGACTAGCCTCCCATCATTCCTCTCTGAGGAATACCTTGATACTGCTGGGGTGATGGGATCTAAAGTTTTAAACAGTTCAAAAGCACTTCTTTAAAGAAAACTGGGTTAATCAAGGAAAACATCAGATTTTAAGTGATTATTAAAATAAAATAGCAAGTGTTGGAAGGATTTTTACTAAATTATTCCAAGAATAATTCCAAGATTATTTTTTTTTTCTGTAAATATTGATAATTAAATCCTCAGCTAAAAATAAGTGCCATACTAAAAGGAAATGTGATCTGCTGCTGTGAAGCTTTTACTACAATTGCTAGACATCTTTTAACATCTAGGTTCTCTCTGGAGAAAAAGGCCTAATGATAAAAGCAGGACAATGGGAAACACCTACACATTTTGATCCTTACTGTACAAAAGCCTCAGTGTCATCACACCTCCTTGTCAACTAGGGCAGACAGAGCAGGAGGCCTCACTGTCACCCAGCAGAAGCACACACACAACTGCCCAGGGAGACAGCATCACAGAATGGCTGTTCATCATCTTCTGCTTCATAGAGCCATTGAGCCACACAATGGTTTGGGTGGGAAGGGACCACTCAGGCCATCTGGTCCAACCCCTGCAGTGAGCAGGGACATCTTCAAGCAGACCAGGTTGCTCAGAGCCCCGTCCAACCTGACCTGGAGTGTTTCCAAGGATGGGGCATCCACCACCTCTGTGGGAAACTTGGGCCAGTGTCTCACCACCCTCAGTGTAAACAGTTTCTTCCTTGTATCTGGTCTGAATCTACTCTCTGCCAGTTTACAACCATTACCCCTTGTCCTATCACTTAGAGACTAATTCTGCACTGTGCTCCCGAGGGCTGTGAGGCCTTGCCCCACTCTGGCTCAGTGGATTCGTACAGAGGAGAGTCCATCTCTTCTGTTCTTCACCAAAGGCATCAGTTATAGGGAAACCTCAATATACATGTTAATTGCTGGTTAAAAGCTACAGAAACAAGTTCACAGTCAGCCAGGCTCTAGGCAAGTACTGACTGCAATGACCACAGAGCACTGAATCCATTTTCCCACCTGTAGGTGCCAGTAGCCTCCTTCCTTGCAGGGCTGCAAGGCAGGGTGTGCAGCTGCAGAGGAGCTGAGCTCCTTCAGCTGCACAAAGAAATACAGCAGCTCAGACAAAGTCTTCATGTAAAGTACCTAAGAGAATAATAAAGCCTTCCTCCTTTCTTTTTTATTTTTTGCATCTGAGTCTCTTTTTGTAGGAGATTCAGAAGCATGAACTACTCTTCCTCTTTAATAATGCAGTATTTCATGATACCTCATTTAATACTCCCTTGCTTGTGCTCACCTATGCAGAGGCAAACAAAACCAGTTCCAGATCACCTGTAGCCACATCCTTAGTGCCCTACATCTGGCAAACTGTCCAGCAAAGAGAATCGTCAGGAAACACCAGATCCTGTGCAGCCATCCCAGGAAGGTCTGAGGTGCCGTGACTGAACGAACCACATTGTCTTATTTTCCTTTTCACTTTCTCAATATATAAGTTAAATCAATTCCTCTTTATCCTGAGGAACAGATAAAGCTGGAAGGATATGAGAACAAACAGGAAGCTATCAGAATTCAAGATTAAGAAGACACATCTGAAAAATCTGGAGCCTCTGAAAGCAACTCCAGCTCTTCAGCTTAACTTTACATTCCGCACAAACTCTTCAACGAGCAGAACTATCCTTTATTGATTGTCACGATCGATTTTTTGCTTCTTCTTGCAAGCAGCAGATCAATGGTTGGGACTTGGAAACAAGAAGATAAGTGTCACCAGAAAACAAGTATCTTCAACAAAAAAGTGAATAGTGCACGTTAAAATTCGGATCATGTCTTTGTTCATTTGGTGTTGATTTCTTTTTTGCTTGGTTTGGTGGTTTTAGGGTTTTTTTATTTTTTAACTCCTTGAACTATATTTTTCTTGACTAGTTTGCATTATTGTATTAGCTTTCAAAAATGAACAATATGTTAGAAGGGAATATATTTGTATTAAGTATAGAAAAATTGTGGGTAGTGAATGGTTTCCTGAAAAATACAAGTAATAACTATGAAGGGAGTATTCCAAAGTAAAAGCATGTTGACTTTTAACTCACCTTTTTATTGTTTTGCATGACATACTTTCTTGACCTCTAAATAGGTTTTTTGACATCTAAATCCTTCCTTGACAAGTAAAAATGCATAAGAGAACAGTAAGATTAATATTTTGCATTGCATTGCATATACATAAAAGAGGTGTGTTTTCATTTTTGTGATTCACAGTGTTGTATTTTCTATCACTGTGGATACCAAGAGCTGCCAATTATCAGCAGTTGAGGAATCCCATCAGTTTTGTTAGTGTTATTACATAGGCTTTAGTTTCCAAGGTCTGCATCTGAGTAAGCTTGTTCGTCTCTCTCTGCCTAACAGTATTCTCACCAAACATTTTCAGCTGGTTAAGGAGGAAAAGCAACCACAATACTGTTTGTTTGGAGAGAACTCCACAAAATGCCTTGGCCACTGCACTTGATGGTTCCCTGAATAAATTGTGATCTGTGTCCTCATTCCAGCCCTGTCCCCTCCTGGTGCTGGCAGAGCAGTGCCCACTTGCCAACCCTCCTGCTGTCCCTGGTGGCCCTGCCACAGGCCCTGCCCATGACCTGCCACAGGTTGGTGGGACCACAAGTGCCTTTGCTTTCTGGGATGGGGCTGCCAAGGCGTCGTTCAGCCTGGGAACCACGTCTGCCCCTGCCCCACAGGTGGCACACACACCTGTGGCCAAAGGCTGGCCCTGTCAGACAGCATTTTTTTCTCTATGAAATGGTGGAAAATTCAATAGTCTTACTTTTATATGCAAACATATTTATAAACGAACATAGAATTTCTGTATTCAGACACTTGTAACAACGCTTTCCACACTAATGTAGCCAGGGTTCATTCTTGATGCTTGGAAGATATGACACCATGACACTAATTACTTGATGACAACAGGGGGCAGGGGAGCCTGACTTCTTCCATCTCCTGGTGTTCCTTTGGCTCATGGTTTGGCACATGGGCTCCATTCTGCATCTCCTTTCCTGCTGGAAACGTTCACATCACATTCCTGCATGGGTCAGGATGCTTCCTGGCAACATTTGTGCCACCCCACTCTGCTTTCTTCACCTGGGATTAGGGAGTTCAAGAGAGAGAAGCAGTTAAGTGTTAATTGAGTTCCAAACAATTCCTGTAAGAAGTTGTTCTTAAAGTCATTGAAATTCCCATATTAAGGGAAAGATCAGGAGTACTAGTTCTAGTGCCATCCAGTTTTTATTTTTTTTTCCTGTACTCCAGGAACTTAACCTGTTTGTATCTCTGTTCTAATGTCAGGGTATTATGCCAGCATTTCTCTGCACTCCTGGAGCTATTTTAAAGGAATTAAATAATGAATTTCCTTTTTTAAAAAATCTGTACCCAAAATGTGCTTTAATAATGGCTGTTCTTAATATGATTGTTTTTTCCTGTGAAAAAAACAAAGTACATTTTCACAAAGTTAGATCTCACTGTGATATCACATACCAGGGCTATGACACAACCCCGTGTCCCTTTCTGTCTGGTTGACTGCCCCCTCCTTTCCCCAGCCATACAAGGCTATAAAATAATTACATTTCTGGAGGACAGAAACATATTGACAAACAATATGTGAATAATAGTGATGTTTACCTGGGAGCTCTTGCAGCAAACCAGCTCTCTGACCAGCACCCACCAACCTGTGACATCAGGAAGGGTCCATCTGTGAGACACTGGATGGAAACCTGGATTAATTTCTGAGCCATTTGGACCCCACTCCCCACCCAGAAGTGATTACTCAGTAATCCCAGGCTCCACAGCAGAGCAGTTCTCTTAAGGACTGACAGCTTCCAGAGCACGATGGCCAGCAGCAGCTCCCCAAAAGGTGGAAGAGAAGGTGGTAGATGGCAGAGGGAACAGGCCAGATCCTGCTCCTGTTACTAACCAATCCACCTCAATATCACAGTGCATCAAATGAGCTTATCCCAAACTGCATTATCTCCTGGAATTCACATTCCTCTGACAGAAGTGATGATGCAGCCAGCTGCGTGGCTGACCTGAATGTTATTTATCTGCACTTGATCTTTCCCAAGGCCACTGACAGAAAGATAGATAGAAAAACATTTCTTCTCTCTGTGGTTTTATCATTTTCATGTAATGTCATCTGGTCCCCCAGCTGTCTATCACATTTCAATGAGATTTATGTGAGGTGCTGAAAGAGTAGGATAAAGCTGATGGAAATAGCAAACTTTGCAGAAGTAATTTGTGTTTGCTAGTTCCCAAACCTCACCCACGCTATTATCCTTCACTCAGTAATATTGTTCCCCAGCACCTGGACCATTGCAATCCATGTTCTCCAGGACAGGGGATATTGATACACACCCCGCATCCTTACACTCGAATAACCGTATCCGCCTCTTTCAAGAGGCTTGGTTTCGCCCAAACGGCAGCTGCGCCTTCAGCAGTCCCAGGGGAAGGGGGATAACGATGGGGTTGAAATTCCTTGGTGAAGCGTGCGGGAGAGCCCGGCCCAGCAGCGCAGAGGGCTCCCCTCGGGCTGCCGCTGCCTGCCGAGGGGCCCGGGGCTCGGGAGGAGCTGCCGCCCCTCGGGGCTCCGCCTGCCGCTGGGCCCCGCTGCGCGGCCGCCCGGACCCGCCGAGCCGCGCCTCTGTGCTCGGGACCCGGGACCCCGCACCCCCGCACCCCCGGGCCCGCCGAGCCGCGCCTCTGTGCCCGGGACCCCGCACCCCCGGACCCGCCGAGCCGCGCCTCTGTGCCCGGGACCCCGCACCCCCGCACCCCCGCACCCCCGGGCCCGGCGAGCCCGCGGCTGCGGGCTCGGGCACATCCGCACTGCAGCCCGGGAGCCGGGCCCTGCGGGGAGGGCGGATGGGCCCTTCACTGAGCAGCCCGTGCTCCTCCAGTTTAAGGCCCCTGTCCTGCTGCTCATGTCCTTGTAAGAATTCCCTAACTGCGATAAATCGGTCCCGTTACGCTGGTTTTGTTGTTCCTGTGCTCTGTGAGGCGCGTGCGTTATGACACTTAACTCAGCTGTTTTCCTTAGGCAGTCCCATCCTGCTTTTTCAACTAAATAATGTAATTATCTACTTTTCCTTGGCAAGGTGAAGAGCACAATGAGAATGTATCACGTAAAGGCTCTAGAAGCAACCTGTACACATCCAGGTGCGTAACATGTTAGCCAAAACACCGGTACCGGTACAAGAGCTCCCTGCCTCTGACTAGGTAATTGGTTTGCTAACTTCTCTTCAGGGTAAAAAAGAAAAATCATCACAGCACTTACTGGTATCAAAGCAACTGATTAAAAATATGTTCCATATTAAAGTTGACATTTAATTAGCTTAGCTTTGGTGAGCCTGCACTGCCTGAAAAAGAAATCGCTCGTAAGACCGGATAAAGCCTCTTTATTAACGCTGTTCTGTGATGACAGAGCGAGTATCTGCAACCGTGCTACACTACTGGGGTAGCAATCGCATGATGTGTAAATGACACTTACTGAGGTGGCAGTAAAACTGTCATGTGGAAGTGCCAATATAACTGTTCCAATAAGTCAAAGAATATATTTAGCTTTAAAAAATACTAATAATCCCGCATTATCCGTATTTTATTAAAACGGGAAGACGCAGTGCCGAGTGCGAAGCTGTAACTTGGGGTCCTCGGCAGGAATCACCAGAGCTCCGAGCGCAGCAGCCGCGGGGCGCGGGACCGCGGGAGCGGCGGGAGCGGCGGGAGCAGCAGCGGGAGCAGCGGGAGGGCAGGGAGCAGCGGCGGGAGCAGCGGGAGGGCAGGGAGCAGCGGCGGGAGCAGCGGGAGGGCAGGGAGCAGCGGCGGGAGCAGCGGGAGGGCAGGGAGCAGCGGCGGGAGCAGCGGGACCCCGCGCCGCGCTGCGGTGCCGCTCCCGCCGTGCCCGCAGGCAGGAGCTGCGGCTCCGCTGTTGCGTGGGAAGGGCCGCCGGGAGGCACCGGCCGCGAACTGAAGCGCCATCGGTAACTGCTCCCGGCGTTTTACGGCGATTGCAGTGAAAACCAACAGGCAACGAACAAAATCGGGGGGCTGAAGTTCGGTCTGTCTCCAACACGCGGAGGATTTGCACTTCTTAGCTCTGAGGTGCTTTGTGGGTCCCAGCTCATTTCCACACACGCCTTCTGCACCTCCTGGAAGTGACAGACACCTTTGTGCATGAAGGACATGCTGTAACTTCCAATTAATTAGTAATACATTTACTTTTCTCAAGTGACAAGTGTCAGAACAAGATTATGTGTCCTCAAGGTGTGCCAGGGGAGGTTTAAATTTCCCCAAAAGGGCTGTCAGGCCCTGGCCCAGGCTGCCCAGGGCAGGAGTCCCCATCCCTGGGGGGGTTTCCAAGCCCTGGAGATGGTGCTGAGGGACATGGGGCAGTGGTGGCCTTGGCAGGGCTGGGGGAACGGTTGGACTTGGTGATCTTGAAGGTCTTTTCCAACATAAATTTCTATCATTCCACTCTTAAGTACACTGTTTGATAGCTGCAAGCCCATGGTCTGCAGTTCCGAGCATTACTGGTAGGTAACAGGGCTAGTTAGAAATCTCTGGTTTTGGCAGGGGTGAACAGAAGGTGAATGAAGATTTATGGAGTACAGGGAAAGAAGTAATAAACATAAATAAGTAACTCCCATTCCAAATGAAGCAAGGAAAAAAGCAAAGAGACTGAACAGCCAGAAAAGTGGCAGTCAGGGAATTCTGGAAAGAGCAGTCCTAAAACTGAAAACTTTGCCAGACTTTGCTGGAAAGTGAGAAAACATCCTACATTCACATGCTTTGTGGTGTTTGCCTCCAACAGATCCCAGAAGTTAAGACATTTCATGTGGATGGACAGGGAGCTTGGGGAGCAAGGACCCAGCATGTCTGTACTTCCTGACCTGTACTTGACCCACCTGCACTGCAGGGGGGTGAAGACTGGGGCCTTCTCTCCATGTGCAGCAACTTGTAGGTCTGGTTATGCTCAAACGCAGGAAACATTTTCAAGAAAGGCAAGAGAAGCTTGAAATGCAGAAGTCTGGGTCACTCCTCCCTGCTTGCTCAACCTTCCAACAGGAGTTTCTCAGTTTCAGACACAGGAAGGCACCTGGGCACCCAGGCCAGGAAGGACTTTGCCCTCGGTTTTCATGAAAGCCTCTTGCCACCACGAGTTCCCTGGCCCTGGGCTCCGTTTCTAAAGGGGACCTTTGCACATATACTGCAATGTCTTGCAATGTCCCACACCACAGATTCTACAAGGAGACAACTGCAGTTGTTTTAGTTAACTTCATTCTTCCATATAAATTTGGGGTTTTTAAAATGTTTCACATTGCTTTTGTGAAGAATCACAATTTCAGCGTATCTAATAGTCACCTGCAACCAGATGCTTGGGGAAAAAAGTAAAAAAGAGACCAAAATATGGATTTACTTGCACATTAATAAATAAGGAGGAATTTTTGTTCCTTTACAGGGAAACAACACCCGTGAGATCAGAACAAGGCTCTAAGGCTAAAATACAGAGCAGTAAGGCAGTCCAGAAAAACATAAACTAGCCAGCAAGAAAAATCTATGAACATGCAGGAACTAAGCTTCACACTTTTTGGTAACAGCTGAAAACAGTTTTGGGGACATTTCTTTGGCTGTTGTCAGTTCTCCTTGCTCAGTGTTCCACTGCCTCTGTGCAGGGATGGATCTTACCCCAAATAAACTTCCATGGACAAAAGGGACCTCTAGAAAAATTCTGTGGAATCTTTTCAGGGACTTCTTGCATCTTTCCCCTGTTTTTATCTACGCAGTTGAGGACAGTCAGTCTTTCTTTGGTACTGGATCACACAAGTTTACTTTTAATTTTTCATCTGCATTTCTTTTGATTCTGACTATGTCTGTCACCTGCATATTGGGGATGGATGTAGGAAACCATTTGCATTAGCTACAAATGCATCCTTGGGGGCTCTCAGCCTGTATTTATAGAGCACGTCCTGTCCCTAGAGAGGCAGAAGGCTGATGGCATAAATTACAGTAAATATTAGTGATTTAAATCCAAAAAAGTTTAAATGTTTCTGAGCCAATAAAGAGGGAGAGGGTTATATCCTTTGTACAGTGTATATTTTCCTAGTTTATTGCACAATTCAGAATCTTTAAAGTTGTTTGCCAGACCCACTGAATTCCATTTTCACCATTAAATGTAACAGTCTCCTGAATGGTTTCCATGTACCGATATTGCCAACATCTGTGGGGCAGAGGATGGTAAGGAGTTAATAGCATATGAAAGTTCATCACTTGTGATGCTGCAAATGTTAAGCCATGCCACTAAAATTGCATTTTAAGCAGTTTGAGATTAATGTCATTTGTCATAAATGTCCTTCTTTTCAAATGCTAGGTAAAATGTGTTTTCCAGGCATGTGAAGAAAGAAGGCTGGGATTAAAGACTGCTTCATTAGGCTGTTGCTAACTAGATTATGCAGCAGGATTGCCTTTATCTTTCCATTACAGTTAAAATGCCTCTGACTGTACAAGACTTCTATAGGTAGTTCTTGATAAAAAAAATGCTCACATATATAGTACACAGAGTGTATATTTAAAATATATATGTAATGAAAATACACAACAGAATATTGCATAAATGTGTCATTTATACAGGTAGTGTTCATTGTATGTGCCTATAAATATTTATAATGAACATTTTAATTTTTGTGTATTGTTCAGAGAAAATCAGGAACCTCCTCATGTTCCCTTCTTTCTCTTTCTCCTTCTACCTCAGTATCTGTCTCTTCCTCTAACTTTCTAATTTTTAATTATATATAGCACACAAAGAAATAGACATATAAGGGGTTATGATGAAGATTCCTGATTTTTTTTTCCTAATAGGGCATAAACAAATTACACATTATAGACTAGAAAGTATATGAAAACCCCACACCCACCAGACTTTTTGCTTTGTCAATACTTATCTGGAAGCATCACAAGCTACTAATGACAAATTGGTGCTAAATCTCTGCAGTGTAACTGAAGAGAAAATCATACCTTGCTCATGTGAACAGAGTAACAATGTAGTGTGAGCAGAGTGGCTGTGACAATTTTAAAAATTGAGCTATAGAAATTTCATCACAGCATTTTCTATAATTTGCTTTCTGCTATTATTTTTCCAAGGATCAAATACCCAGCTTGGTTTCTTAGGCTACTTTTACAAAATTTTTGTGGCTTCCTCCTTTCTGAGGGCCAAACTTACCTTCTGATGAAATAGATGTTTTATTTTATGTAAGGACATGGGGACAATGGCTGACTGTAGTTTTTCTTGGCTGAAACAACCACCTGGTCGGCCCAATTAATTCCCTGCATCCATTCCAGGAATCAGCTTTTACTACACAATGTGGTAAGACACTTAGGGAATCATAGAGTCCCAGACTGGTTTGCGTTGGAAGGGACCATAAAGATGCCACGGGTAGGGACACCTCCCACCAGCCCAGGCTACTCCAAGCCCCATCCAACCTGCCCTTCAACACTTCCAGGGATGGGGCAGCCACAGCTTCTCTGGGCCAGGGTCTCACCACCCTCACAGTGAGGAATTTCTTCCTCATGTCTAATCTAAATCTCCCCTCTTACAGTTTAAAGCCATTTCTGCTCATCCCATCCCTCCCTGCCCTTGTCCCAAGCCCCTCCCCAGCTTTCCTGGAGCCCCTTCAGGCACTGGAAGGTGCTCTAAGGTCTCCCTGGAGCCTTCTCTTCTCCAGGCTGAACACCCCAACTCTCCCAGCCTGTGTCCAGAGCAGAGCTCCTCCAGCCCTGGGATCATCTCCGTGGCCTCCTCTGGACTCGCTCCAAAAGCTCTGTGTCCTTCTTGTGTTGGGCATTGCAGAACTGGACACAGTACCACAGTACTCCACTTGTGACTCTTGTTACTATTGGCCACTGGAGTTATTGGACAGGATAGCGTTTTGACTCCCTGGTAGGACATTGCCCTGTGCTGGTATGAGCAGAGCAGCGAGCAGTCAGGATGTGCTTGAATGTGGCATGGTGGCATCTGAGCTGGCTTTGTCGGCTTCATCCCGTCCCTGCTGTTAGAGGCAATAACCTGCCCATGTGAGCTCAGAAATGAATCAACCTATTTCCTTAGCTGAGTCAGATTTTATTCAATGACTTGGTGTGGTGTTTGCTGATGTGGCAGTAGCTGATAAAGCGCGTTCTTTTCCATGGACCAGGCCCAGCTCCTGAGGAGCTGGCATCACGGGGTGCCGGGGGTGCTGAGTGGGGTAGGAGCTGCAGGGGCCGGGGCAGCTGCGTCAGGGCTGCAGCCCCAGGCCCTGTGAGCCGGGACCTGCCGGGCCCGGGGCCCGTCGCGGGGCAGCAGCACCAGGGCAGCCCAGAGCAGCTCAGGCAGGAGCAGCAGGACCATCCCTCCAGGAGACATCCTGTCCCGGGACACAGGGACACAGCCCAGCCACCCAGGCAGCATCTCCCCGCGGCAGGGAGCGGAGGGGCTGTCCCCTCGGGCTGCCGGGGACACGCGGCGCCGGGCGCAGCCGGGCCCAGGGCTGCTGAAGGGCCTGGGGCTGCAGAGCTGTCAGTGCTCATGAACTACGCACCAAAATGTCCCCATAAGGTGGGCCATACTCAGAATAAACATCTGAAACTTTAGTAACTGCCAGCTAGGAAGCCATTAGAAGTTAATTAGAGGAGAGGATCAAAACTACCAGTTTTTAATAATAATTGCTGTCAGGTGAAAGGGACGCTTCTGCACGGATACAATCACAGACTGTTTTTCAGAGCTTAAATATTCTAGCAGATAATTTGAGTAAAGGCATACTGTGCAAGGACACTGAGGTTTTTAAAAAGCACATTCCAGTCATTTTTCCCAAGTAAGACAGCTTTAGCACTTGCTTTAAGCGACATTAGCATCCCCAGTTAATTATCCAAAATGCACATCAGCATTAAGGACAGATATCTCATCAGCATTCAGTGTCACAGCTCCAGACTAGAAGAGGAAATGAAGTAAGGAACTATCAGCAGGTGAGCACTAGAAAGAGGCGTGCATTGTTCTGTATTACGTTAGGTTACACTGCTCTTTGGTGCAGTGAAATTTGTTCCATCACAGATGATCAGTGCAAATCCCATGTAAGTGGCACTGAATTTCATATGTTGCCTTTCTGGTAGGGACAGAAGAGAAGCAGCTGGCTTGTGGACAGTTCTGTGGAGATACCTAGTTTGGCACATGGAGATCTAACGATTCTGCACTGTCAATGATGGCTTTGTCAGTGGCTCACAGGCGATATTGCCATTTCACACACCTCCACTTGGCACTTGAACTGGCCCTCACAGGAAGACCCTTCATGTCAGGAGCCCCCGTCCTGTGACATCCTGTAAGAAAAGCTCTGAGCTGCCGGGAAGCCCAGCTGCATCCCTCTGAGCTGCACATGGACACAGCCCAAGCTCCCACAGGCGTTGTTTCTTGCCCCTCTCCCCGTGTTGCGCCCTTTCCCACAGGGTTTCAGGAGCAGCTCAGCCAAGCACAGGGTGCTCTGGGACCAGGGCTCAAACACAGGGCTCACGGGGCCAGACCCTCACCAGAGCAGACCTCAGGGTACATGAGCTTGTGGGCTCTACCCACACTGTGTTACTTGGCCTGGGACCTGACCCTCTGCCTCCTGTGTCCTCCAAGAGCCTTTGCCAGCACAGGCACACAGGCAAATTAATTTGTAATTAATTGCGATATAAGACCTTTCAAGAAAAACTGATATTGCCATGCAAACAAGGCGTCTGGTTTGTTGGGCTTTTTTTTTTTTTTTTTTTTCCCCAGGAGGCTGGAAAATAGAATCAAATATTTGTGTAATGGCCTAAAACAGAATGATACAATGGTTTGTAACACGACAAACTACAAATAAAGACAAGTTAATAATGCATCAAATTATGGATCTGTTATTTTAAATGAGCTGTTATTCTGCTAAATAGTCACACACTGCTATGGGGAATTAGTTCTTGGCCATCTTTATCTCATCTTCTAATGTGAAATTACCCTGTCCTGCCCTGCCCTGTACCTCTGTAAGGGTTTAGGTGCTGCCGTATTGCAAGAAGGAATCACCTGTGTGTTTTAAGACCCTCAGCCTTCACTGTGCTGATCAGGGCTGCACCAGCAGCACTTTCAACACGTCCTGAGCCCTTCGGCTGCTGCTTCTCAACACTGGGACACCCCAGTCTGGTGGCTTTGGGCACAACTGGCCGGGAGCCAATTGAATCAGTGGACACAATGGAGCCTGTTGATGCCCAGGACATCAAGGACACAAGAGGAAAGTGAACCCTGTTCTGGCAGCATCACCCCTAAAACAAGGATCAGAGCCAGCCCTGAATCGCAGGGAAGAGGGTGCACTCTCTCCAACGAGGGAACTTGTGACTTCTCCCACTGAGTCTCACGGTGGAGAAGAGCTGCTGTCTCCAATACCCGTATGGGCTAGACAGAGCCTGACCCAGCTGGCTAGTGCCAAAAGAAAAGCATGACTGTTTGATTATTAATTCAGCTGGAAGCATTCTGCTTATAAATGAGATGAAGGAGCAAGGAGAACATTTACAGTTGCAAGCATTAAAACAAAACTAAACCACCCAAAGCCCCGCCACAAAATAACAATGGAAATGTATAAAGGCAAATAGCTCTCGCTGTGAAGTGCAGGCCACTTTTTCAACTGACAAGTAGGTCCTGCTGGCACATCAAAGGTGCTTGAGAAATCCTCTGTAGAAAGGGAATTACTGCTAAAAAAGGTGAAACGGCAAACTAAATTAACCTCTGTTGCAATAAAATCTCGTCACAAAAGAATGTATGTTTTTCTTTCTTATCACTTGAGGTTGGAAAATTATGTAGTACAATTATAGACTCCACATGTGGCAGTGATTCAGGGAGAGGTATAACTGGCCAACACTGATGATCAGTGCTAAATTCTTAGTCATTTTAATTTCTGTCACACCAGTAGAAGAGTCCTCATGCAGTTGCTCTACCACAGTAGTTGCTTTGTCCTATGACAAAGAGTTATGAGGTAAGTAATATTGAATGTAGTGGGAGCTGGAAAAATATAAGTTCAAAGCACTTCCACTGTTATTTTCTGGCCATCACAGAGCTTCAGAAAAGCCTGCTCTCTGGGCCTTTGTTCCTTTCTTACTTGTACTCACACTTGTTTGTATTTTCCTCCCTGGTGATTTCCTCAGTTAGGTTTTTGAGCTGTTTAAAGCTCTTTGAAGCCCATCAAATTCTTACTGCAGGTAGTTGAATGCCACTGAAACAGCAAATGGGTTTTGACAGGCTCCAAGCAGCACATCTTTGCATTACATGTGATTTCATTCTGGCAGCCCCAGGTTCTTTAGATACCATTCACCTTTTCAGCCTCTGGGAAAGGATACACTTCCCAGCTGGAGAAAGCTATCTTTGTGTGGAGAATCATGTTTCTAGCGCTTTGAAACACCAACATGAAAAATTAATGTGTGCTGTTAAAAACTCTGTAATATCAACAGCCTCACAATTAAGAGGCGCCTTTGTCAGAAAAACAATCCTGTTCAGCAATCAGTTTCAACCCTAGTGATTTCTGAGGAGCAGGAATGTCCATCCCTGTCAAAAAGGCAGTAAAACGGGAGTGCAGAGTTTGAAAGGATGTCCCCTGACAAGTCAACAGCAGTGGGGATATGAAGTCCCCTCAGTCATTTGGTTCCCAACCCTGTCCCCTGTGACAGGCCTGGTAAGTAAGGGCCCAGAAAGCAGAATAAGTTGCTGGGAAATTTATTCAATAAATAAGCGGGTTTGTTCAATGGAAAGATGCTGGATAAAGAACTATGGAAAGCCATTGCATCCGAATTGCCTGACCTTTCCATTATGGGTTTCTAAAATAATTCCTACAAAATACATCAGTCTGATTAATTCACACATTCTCTTTTTTTTATTGAAATCTGCAGTTTCACTGGACAATACAATCCTCTGTGCAAAACAATGCAAGCCCTGAAGTGTCATGTCCAAAACCTAACGTAAAACTCCTCTCCAAAGCAGTGCTACACCCCAGTTATTCCTGGAGGGATAGCTCTGTGCTGGAGCCCCTAGCCAGGTGATGAGGACTTCAGGCAGTCAGGGGCTATGCTGGGGATGCTGGGTGAGTGTCCCACCATGGGGTGTCAGACACCCACGTTCCTTGGGCGACCCCACAGAAACAAACACTGCTCTGCCTTCCCTCGCAGGTGCATGATCCGAGGAGCAAAACAGCTCTGACACCAGCTTTGGGTGCAGAAGAACCAGACAATAAAAATAAAATCAAACCATAGAGATGTGTTGGAAATAGTTTAGACTGAAAGTTTCATGGGTGCCCTTTAATGCTCTGTTTCCTGCTCCCTGCAAGCTCCAGCTGTGCCTGTGCTCCAAGAGCAGCTTTTTTATGAGGCTTCAGAGTCACAAGGTCTGTGCACTTCAGTCAAAAGGAATTAGGTTAGAATGAACTTTTTTTACTTATTTGACACTTCAAGTTTATTTACCTGTGTCTCTGTTTTTGCAGTAATTGTTCACCAGGTCCTGAGGGGATTAGCTGGAGCGTACTTGCACACAGTCGATAGACCTGGGAAGATTTTTCAGCTAGGAAATCCTTTCTAAGGATGCAATTTTGTAAATTGTTCTTGATGTAAGAGGTTGCTTAGAGTCCCTGACTAACGTTTGCATCCAAGTGACTCAGTACATGGACAACACGAAGCCTTGAAGGTGCAGAAAAAATAACAATGAACCTATAATGCCAAGAATATGTTGGGGTTTTTTTTCCTCCAGTTTAATTATAGTGTTTTCAACATAAGAATAAATTATTCAGAATTTTATCATGGATTATATTTTCCCTAATTAACAAAACTGAGGTGAAGATCTGTTTTTAACAAATACAGATTTTTCCTCTTGTTTGAGAAACCAAACAGATATTTTAACTTACTCAAAAATAAATGCTTAAAATGTACAAAGAGGCTGAAAAACAATCTGTGTCAGCCAGTGTTTCAAAGCAGGCCAAGTGCTGTTTTCCATATTTTTCCTCTTTATTAAGCACTCATGATTGTAATGTTAAGTTGTTTGTGTGATTAGTCAGTCAAGAAGCCACCCTGATTCATATGGTGTTCCTATCTGACCTCACTGGGAATATTTGCATGAACTGAGTTGCATAAGCTCCTTTGCAGTCTGATTAATAATAACAACAACAACAGCAACAGCCACCATTTTTGTCATGGAATATTCTGATATTTTTAATTTTATTTTAATGTGGACACGAGTCAGAACCCTGCCAGAGACCCCCATTTAGATGGAAGTTTATATGTACTGCTAGCTCACAGGCAAGACAGTATTTCTGAAGTGGAGGACAGGACAGTATCTTGCCAACATTCTGCAAAGAAACACATGATAGCAAACTCTTTGGTAAAGGTGCCAGATGGACTGGGTTTTTTGAAGCCTCGATGTCAGATTTTTGCTGCTACTCCTCAGCAATAGCTATGTAAACAGAGATAAGACACTTCCTTATCAGACTGGTGTTCCTGCCGGAATGAAAGATGATTTATGCAGTAAAGGACCTCTGGGTAAATAAAACAAGTCTCTTTGGGATAGAGCAGGGAATGGGACACACTGAAGACTGGTCACATTTTAAACTTTCCAGGTTCTTGGAAACTTGAAAGTTTCCCAAAATAAGTCCAGAATTATTCTTTTGTTAGATGTAAAGTGTATTTGATGTCATTCTTTCTTTCACTCTCAAAAGATAGAAGGAAAAATGTAAACAAATCATTGGGATAGAAAACAGAAAGTTTCAGTAACACCTGAAATTCAGGCCAGAAATGGAAATGCTTCTTCCTATTCGTTAAGAACATCCCTGCTGTATTTGCAGAAAAGAAAGGATTCTCTGGGATGCAGTATATACACCAGGGAGGATTCAGGACGTATATTCAGCATAAAACCTGGCTTGTGTTTTCTTGTGGGCTTCTGGGTTTTGTTTTGTTTTGTTTTTCATTTTGAAAATTATTGTGGTTTAATTTTATTGTTAAGTCCTCGTTCCCTTTCGAATTCTGAGTCTTTACTTTTTCCTTTGCATTCCTTGTACTAAGGGTAACAATAACTGCGGACTCCCCCAGACTCAGCTACGCTCAAGAAACTTACATTGCAGTCTGTGAGCAGAGGGAGCCCCGTGACGCTCCGTTCAGCGGCTGTTTCCCAGCTCTGCAGGTCGCTGTCCCCGAGCTCTCCGAGCCCGCCGGGCGCCCGGACACGGGGACGCAGCCGAGACGCCGGACGCGGCCCGAGCCCCCGCTGCTTGCGCCCCCGCGTGGCGGCTCAAGGCGCGGCAGCCGCAGCCCGGGCAGCCCCGCCCGTGCCCGCCCCGCCCCGGCCCTGCCCGCCCCGGCCCTGCCCGCCCCGCTCCGCCCCGCCCGTGTCCGCCCCGGCCCTGCCCGCCCCGCCGCTGCCCCTGCAGACGTGCCCCCCTCTCCCCAGCCCGGGGCCCGCGTCCCGCGCTCTCCCATCACCGCTGCTGCCTCACCCGGGGTGCAGCGCGGCCCGAGCGGGGCCTCGCTGTCCCTCCGCCCGCGCAGCCCCGGCGCGGCCCTGCGGCTGGCCCGGCCGCGGCAGCGGCGCTGCCCGCGCTGCCCCAGCGTTCCTGCTGCCCCAGCGTTCCTGCTGCCCCAGCGTTCCTGCTGCCCGCGCTGCCCCAGCGTTCCTGCTGCCCCAGCGTTCCTGCTGCCCGCGCCGGCGGCAGCGCGGCTCAGCCCCGGCCCTCGGCCCGGGCCCGCAGGGCGGCAGCCGGGCCTGCCTCCCGCCCCGCTCCGCGGCCGCCCCGCCTCCCGTCGCCACCGGACACCGAGTCCCAGCCCGGGTTTGAGACCAGAGTCAGCCGGCGTGCTCTGAAAGGTGAAATAAACGAAAACACGGGGATGAGTTGGGTATTTGCCAGAGAGGTCACAGTGCCCACACCCAGCACATCACAGAAATTACGGGAAATTTTTCACTTCCCAGAAGGACTAATTTATAGGCATTAGACCTGAAACCTACCCCTTGGCAGCTTGCCAACCCGAACCTGGGCAGGATGTGCATTTGTGGTTTGGTACAGGGAAAACCCACTTAGTGAACACCTACTGCATATGGTTTTACATAAATCGTTGGTGTACGTATGCAGTTAGTGACTGTCCTGCCCAACAGAACATCCCCTGACTTGTCATTGTTGCTAGGCTCATCCTCTTGCTTTGATTCTGCCCTGAAGAGCTGAAGAGAAGTAAGCCTTCTATGTGCCTTACATCTATTTTCAAAGTAAAAAAAAATAATCTTGCAGTTAATTTAACATGGATTTCTAATCTTAATAATATGCACCGCTTTCAGATTATAATCTTACTGTATTTTTTCCTGAGACTGAAAACTACTTGTGCTTTCGTCTTCACTTCCATTGCCCATGAAGCACAGCATGGTTGTCTTGAGGATGTTAATGAGTCTTCCTGCTAAGTTTAGGAATCTGACCCTGCTTTTTAATTAAATGTTTCTCTTGGAGAAAATGGGTCACAGAATCAGAGAGTCAGACAATATCTCTACGTTGGAGGGGACCCATTAGGGTCATTGATTCCAGCTCCCTGCTCCACACAGGACTAGCTCAAATAAAACTGTATGACTAAGAACATCTTCTAGACTTCCTTTGAGTTGTTCCATAACTTACAAACCCTTCAGGTAGACTTAGACTAGGAGCTTGCTTGGGAAAAACTTTACCTGTTCACTGCTTCAGAAAACAGAAGATTAGTGCTATAATCCTAAAATGCGTTTCCATGCAGAATTCCTGTGGGAGCATCATCGGCTGTGCAGAGATGTGTTCACACTGAAGCCTGCAGAAGGAAGGAGGTATGGCTGCAGCTCACCGGAGCAGTGGTCGTCAGACTGTCAGGCCTGACCAAATGCAACGGGGTTTTGCCAGAATATTCAAGAATAATGCAAGTAGTATAACAGATATAAATCATCTAATGTTCATACATATTAATCATATAAGTTGAAGCACTTGAAAGCAAAAGCTTCCCTACTACAGCAATGCTTCAGTAACGTTGTTATTATTCAAGAAAAAAGACCAGACAATGAGTAGGTGATGTGGCCTGGGGACCAGGGGACACGTGCTTGAGGAGGAGGCTCCTGGACAAGTTGGCACCCGAGGGACTGGGGTGCTCCTGGCCAGCTCTGTCTGTGTGGGCTGGGGGCAGCTGCAGCCTCAGGGGCTCATACATCCAGGTGCAGCAGCTGGGGAGACTGGGATCAAGGGGCAGGTCCTGAGCAGGCTGAGCTGAGCTGCTGGAGATTCATATTGCACGTGTGTGTATGTGTAGAATATAATGTGTGTGTGTACAAAATGGAATGTTTTCTGCTAAAGGACCTTCATCCTGATCAGCCAGAGAGCAGCAGGATGAGGCCCCTGGTGCTGTTCGTGTTAGCATGAGTGCTCAGTGTGTGCTGGTGCTGAGGGGTGTGGTCAGCACACACGTCTATATGTGTAGAATCCGTGTTCGTATGTGTGTATCTGTATCTATTGCAAACACATCCCCAGCCTCACTGTTGGCTGGATGGGGAGTTGCAGGTGCAGCAGCCTCAGCTCTATTGAGCTACTGGATCTGGCCTGATTTCCTCTAAAACCACACAGATCCTTATCAGATGTGTCCCTGCAGTCTGGGGATGGGAGGCTCAGCAGCTCAGGTAAGAGCACTGGACAACAAGCAGAAAAGCTGGAAGGCTTTTGGTCCCTTGCTGCTTTTTTTCAGGTCTGCCAATTCATGCTCATGGGGGACCCTTCCTCCCTGTTATGTGAAAGTGGATTTTGTGTTTCTCTTCTGTGTTCTCTGGATTGTTACTGAAGGTTTAAACTTAGTATGTTTTTTGCTCACGTGCTTTCACCATTCAGCTACCTCAGAGATCACACTGCCGAGTCACACAGTGAGCAGGGCTCTCACCACTAAACGCTACTTCTTGAAGAGGGGACAAATCTGTGACACGGCCCGGATTTAATCACGCAGGAAGGTTAGAACTGGACCCCCTTGCTTTCTAAGCTCCTGCTGCAATAGAGGAGCCTGGGTGCGGCTGGATCCAGTCCTGTACTTGTCACAACTCAGACTGGGCAGCCCAGGGAGATGAGGACGGAACCCCCTTGCTTTCTAGACTTCCTTCAGAGAGGAGCCTGGTGCAGCTGGGCCCAAAATCCGTCTCTCAGACCTGGTGTCTTCCCAGAGAGAGTAAATGTATGACGGTCCGAGTAAAAGTTCGACTGTCCAATCGCCCTTAATCAGATTCACGTGTAGCAACACACAAGGTCTGTTTATAACAAATAACAAAACTAGTAGGAGTTAATACTGAACAACCTAAACGAAACCACCCGCATATATATATTAAGTTTATCTTGAATTCTTTTGAGATACTGTACCAGATTTCGGATTTTTTCCAGATTTTAGAGAAGTACTACATGAGCATGGAGGAGGTACTGTAGCAGACACAAGATTATATTAAAGACCTCTATGCTAATCATTCAAAATCTTCTTCACTTCCCTGATCTCTCCCTGCTCCTGTGTTCATTTTTGTAGCATTCTAGTGCATTTGTAGTTTGTAGCAGTAACAGTCTGCTGTCTTGTGTAAGAATGTGAACAGTCTGACAGTGCAGTCAGTGATTGCAAGCCTATCCTGTGCTGTTTGACTTTCAAAGCCTAAATGTTGAACAAAGGAAAAGTAGGATGGTTAGACACTGAACTGACTTTAAATGAAACAATGGATGAGTCACTTTCAAAGGATGGAGATAAAGGAGTGAAGGAGGCTTGCAGGATAAAATCCAAAGACATAAGAGTTCACCAAGCATCACAGTAGCTAGAAAATCTTACACTGCTTCCTCAGGTAAATTGCAGCACCCAAATGTACCAGGAGACAGAGGCTCATGCTGCCATCTGATGTGTATCTACCAAGTGTGGATAAACATGTTCAGCTGTAGGAGAGGGAGGATAGTATGCCTTTGCACAAGGCCAAGAAGACAGCTTTCCACAAGCTCCCTTTGTAGGACAGTTCAGTGGTCTTCCCAGTATTTTGGCTACATACTGCATTGGTTTGGAAGTTATGTCCCTCAGGGTAGACAGCAGGGAATTGGTATCAGGATGGTGTGGGCATCCTAAGCTGCCCCTGCTCAGACAGACTCCTGCAACCATGTGAAAGCCCAGGTGGGTGTAGAGGGGGCAGAGCTGTTTTCAGCTGCCTGCTCTGACTTGATATAGAGGTCTGCTCCACAGGCAACTTGGGTCCTCCACCACAGTTTGAGCTGCTGCTAATACAGTTAGTTTTCTGCTTATCTCATGTATTCTCTTCACAATAAACAGGAAGTGAGGATAGCTCTGGGATGACAAACCTCAAGACCTCAAAATACTGTTATCAAATTATTTTGTTGAAATCTGACCTCTATGCTTCTTAAAATAATATTATAAATATTTAAAAGGTCACAAATAAATATTTAAGATCTACAGACACTGCCTTTAAGTAGGTGATTTAATAAGGTCAGTTCTTTAGTTCAGTTTAAAACACAAATAAATAAAAGATGGGGAAGAATGTCAGTTAGTACAAAAATCTTGCTTGGCAGAGGACATGAGAACTAAAGGATTTCTAATCCAGTACAGAAATCTGAGACAGGATTCTCCAGTTGTAGATTAAAGCCAAACACATTTAAATAAGCAGTCAGACACAACATGAAATAGTCTGAATTTGTCTCCTGAAATGTAATAAGATAACTTTTTATCTACTGAGATGGTGTAGTGAAAACTAATTACTAATTAAGAATGCAGTATCTGTAAAAAACACACAATGCCTCTGTCAGTGCAAATGTCCCTCCCTCTTATACTTGGGCTGGTTTTCAGGATACCAACAGCAAAGAGGATTCCAGCTGGGCAAGATCAGCAGGGCCACCATCTCACAGATGCATCCTGAGCTCCTGCTCATCTGGGTCCTGCACTTCCACCCTGGCTGCCCAGCCCAGGCTGGTGGGCACAGACCGTTTCCTGCAGACCACACAGAACAAGTGCCTGATCCCACCTTTAAAAACATTTGGGGCTTTTCATCCCACTGCTTGTCCTCCCTTTCTTAGCATTACTCTAGCTAGATGAAGTCTTTAAGAGCTTCGTTTGCCCATAGCAGTAAATCAACCTGTTCTTGTTTCCCTGGCTGGTGCTTTCTGTGAACAGCCTCTGAGAACATTTTAGAGGGACTGAAAGACCTGCTGTCAGGACTCCCTTTCCTCATAGATAAAACTTCACACTTTGCTGTGTTGTGAGCATAAAGAGTTTGCTCACTTTTCTTAAATACTTCTCTGGAAACTGGTACAAAAGCAGCCACTTTAATTGCCTTCAACAAGCCATAAGTGAACTGTTGGGGGAAAAAAACAATAGTTGTGTCATCATTGCTGTGCTGGAAATTTGATACCTGTGTATAGAAGACATTCCTTACCATCTCGGTCTCCACTGTACCTTTAAAAAAAAATTTAAAATAGGCATTATCTTGAGAGAGTTTTACTTTAAAGGAGTATACATGTTAATAGATAATTACACTTCTGTAATGTAAAACTCAACGGAGTTGTAAAAGAAAAAATCTTTATTCCCTTCTGCAGGGCACATGTTCTCAGCAGTCATAGTCACATAACTGCCATTATTTCCAAACAGACGCTGATCTTTGTAGGGGACTGTTAGCCAGCTAAGGGTCCTGAAGAACAGTTCCTGGCCTTGAAGTTTAAAATCACTCTCTAACTCTATTAAGTACAAAGACTAGCCTTGTTACAATGCATAACAAAATCCTCATTCTGAACAAACAGGACTGTGTGCATAATAGAGAATTTTTCCCCACAAGTTACATTTATACTTTTCCACCAGTATTATGTCCACTTGCATCACTGATTTTGTACTTCAGTGTATGTCTTCTATAAGTTTCTTGATTATTCATTATTTTATAGAAACAAAAAATATTGGAGAAAGAACCCTATAACCTTAGAAATTATGCTGTACCAATTCAATTTTATTCAGGAATATTTTATGATAGCTCAGGTGTACTAAATTGATTCCGCACAGTCCAAATCTCCTCCCAAAATTAAGAAGCAGTACAGTTTCTCACAGGATTATATGCTCCCTTTTCCCTTACTCAGCTGCATTTGTTCCTCCTCCATCTTCCCAACTGACAGAAAGAATACTTAACTTATTCTCAGGGATACAGCTCTCCAAACTGAGTACGTCCTGCCTAGGCACCCAGCTCCTGGGATGAGATAAGGGCAGTTTAACAGGAAAAGCAAAAGATGGGCACACACACAGAGTGCAGTCAGGAATCCATTCCCTGCTTTCCATTGCAGGCCAGGATCATAAACCTTACACTGCCAAGGCCATCGCTAATCCATGTCCCTCAGCATCTCCAGGGCTTTGAAATCCCTCCAGGGATGAGGACTCCACCCTTACCCTGGGCAGCCTGGGCCAGGGCCTGACAGCCCTTTGGGGGAAGGAATTGTTCCCAAGATCCAACCTCAGCCTCCCCTGGCACAACTTGAGTTCCTCTTGTCCCATCCCTTGTTCCTGGGGAGCAGAGCCCGACCCCCCTGGCTCCAACCTCCTCTCAGGCAGCTGCAGAGCCAGCAGGTCTCCCCTCAGCCCCCTTTGCTCCAGGCTGGACACCCCCAGCTCCCTCAGCCTCTCTTCAGCAGACTTGTGCTCCAGACCTTTTCCCAGATCCATTGCCCTTCTAAGTCTATCCCCAGCCTGTGCTTATTGCGCTTCAGTTTTCACACTTCAGCCTTTTAGTTGCTGATTTTGTGCTAGACATTTGAATTAAATGGTTAACATTTTTCATGAATAATGAAGTTTTAAAAAAGGCTGTGTGGACTTTGGCAGCTTTAAGCAGTTTTGCTACAGAATAATTGTGAATCACTGGAGCATACAAAGTAAATCAACAGAGAGTCCCAGCCCAAACAACTTTGAAATCTGAGCTTTTAAAAATACAGTGAGAATCACGCCAAGCTGGCAAAGTTCCCATTTTTTATACAACAGTTTGAAAACACGTGCAAACAGGTGTCCTCTGAGACCAAGCTAACTGTAAAACTTCCCAAGGAACTCCCAGGCCAGCTATGAGTGCTTCAGAAGTAAATATCCCTGTATGCATTTCCAAGGGGTTGAGAATATATTCCTGAGGCACCTAGTGCTGAAATCCTATGGGAAGAAGTTTTTCCTAGCATGTATTTCCCAGGGATTCTGAAAGTAATGAATTAACAGTATTTCCTTTTTTCACGTCCAATGTAGAAAGGAAAAATGAGAGAAGACTACAATACTATGCAGCTTTTCACAGACAAGGAAAAAAAAAAAAAAAAAGAACCACACAGCTGAAGGACATGAAGAACATGAACATGGTAGATTAGGGTTCAAGGTTGGACTTGATGATCTTAAAGGACTTTTCCAACTTAAGTTATTCTATAAAGATTACTGAGTTATCAGGGAACAAGAGCACAAATTAATGTGAGTCTAGAATATTGCTGGGGCAACAGTCACCAATTTACCAATTCTATGTAAAATCTGAGTACAAGAAAACAGTAGTCACAGCTCCATAATGAAAAAAGGCATGAATGTGACCTGTGATTAAAAAAGACAGTGCAAGAGCAGGGATAAAAATCAGAATTAAATTTCTCCAATAGTTCATAGTGTTGGGGAATTTGTGTTGTTCCAGGGTGTTCTGCATGATGGGGATGTAAGACACCTGCAGCTCCAGCACTAACAGAGTGATGGACATGCAGGGTGGGGAAGATGTGCCCTGAAGAAAGCACTTAAGCTGACTATCATTTAACACACACCTATTATGAAACTATAAAGGCATGACCCTTTGAAAATAGTAAGTGGGGAAGGTGTAAATTAGAAGGTGATCTAGAAAAAACAGTAATAGTGTTTTGTGTTATTAATAATCGTGCATCGAGTTGCTATGGAGACCTGCAGGCACCTCAGAGATTGCATTTCAGTCTGTATGTAAAGTGAATACTTCTTATGGTATGAATTATGCAGTGTTGTGGCACGCTGGCTATGCAGACTCAGAGAAGGCACTAATTAAGCAGCACAATGGCAGTGCAAACTCAGCAGACACCCAGTTGCAGCTAAATACCCAACCTCCTGCAGGCCATGAAGTGTCCCGTGTGTCAGGCCCTGGGTGCTCTGAGTCTTCACAGTGAGCCCTTTTACCAAATAGAGAGGAGTCAGCTTCTGATAAATGTTCACCAAAGGCTGCTTAGGCAGATCAGGGAGCATTTTGTGGGAAAACACGCAGTGACTGCACCTTCTTGAAGGTGCCAAGAGAAGAAAACTCCTCTTTGTGGGAAAGTTAGGTGCCTCCATAGCAAGAATATGAACGTTGTCACAAAAATGCAGAATCCTCCATCGGGAGGGGATCTTGGTGGGCAGGGGTTACTCTGCGCCAGCCTCCTGCCAGAGTCTGTTCTGTCTTCTTATCAGGTCATTCAAGGTTTTTCTCAGCTGACTCTTGAAAACCTCCAAGGATAGTTTTCTTACAACTTCTCTGCTCCATTGCTGGGCCCTCCTTAAGGAGCAGCATCCCAGGACTATGTCAGATACCTATCAACACATCTGCAAGGAGTAAAGCAGGAGTGTCCCTGACACCACAGGAGCCAAACTCTTCCTGCCCATTTTATGTTATGGAATATACTGCTCCCGATACTGCAACTTTACCTTTGCCACTCTGCAAGACTAATTCATACAGAAAAGTCTCATGGCACTGTACAATGCAACTAGAGTTTGCTGCTCTATTCTTGATGATTGCAAGTAAAGCAATAACTAAATGTGGCTTCACCTCTTATTAAGATCACGTTTCAAGAGTGCTATTCACAATCACAGAGAATGCCCCTGGAAGACAGAGAGTTTGGGAATTATTAGACATGAGTTTATCTTAGTCCAAGAGATCAGTGCATGGAAAAATAATGGATGTTGGACAGATTCTCCATCTCCTCCATGCCTTCCACTCAAGCACAGTCACCTTGTAATTA
The DNA here is from genome assembly GCF_020740795.1 of Apus apus. Classification (NCBI taxonomy): domain Eukaryota; kingdom Metazoa; phylum Chordata; class Aves; order Apodiformes; family Apodidae; genus Apus; species Apus apus. Next base: position 66,362,431 of record NC_067286.1, read on the forward strand.
TATCTGAGTTTTATGCAGGTAACTCTATGTTATGAAAAATCTCATTAAAAATAAAATAAAATAAAATAAAATAAAATAAAATATCCTGGTTGTAGCTAGAGTCTGGAATCTTAGAAATGCCTTTTATTCGTTTTACCAGGATCAGTTCCCAGGGTTTATCATATAAGTGTGCTGTTTTCAATGATAATAATTTCTCAGCTGAATATTTCAACACTGAGATATACTTTCAAGAAACACAAAGAAATAGGATGGAACCCCAGAAAAATTTGTAACTGTGTAAATCACCCTTCACTGTTTCACTAAGAACAAATTAAAGCACTAATAAGTCCCTGAGGCTTAAAAGTGAAGCCACTTGTCACCAGAGGCTCAGCAATCCTTTCTTACACAGCTGGTTTACCAGAAGAACCTGCAGTGTCCCACCAGCTTTAAACACTGTAGGCACAGCAAGAACTCAGCAGTAAGTCTGTTAACCCAGGCTGAAGATCTCTGATTCCTGCATAAAACCATAACTTTGTATAAAACAGGAGTGCAACTTTTAGAAGAGATAGCCCATAGTCTTCTGATACTGCAAGAGCTGGAGGAATGACTAAGTCCTGGATGTATCACGACAGTGGCTTGTTACTCCCATTCTCTTGTTTTTCTGAAGCCATATCTGATCTCTGTAATTCTTAGCCATTTCTTCTTTGCAAATAAACTCTCTTTATAGATGCATTATCTGTTATCTGTTATATATCTGTCACTCTTTGAAGATGAAAAGAGATTACTTGAACCTTTCTTGTGACACAGTTGAAAATTTAATTCATAAGGCTGGCATCTTAAAAAAATGGGAAGAGATAGTAGTTAGGAAGAAACATATTCAAATTCTGAAGAAGACAAAAGAGAAGACAGGGCTACAGGTGTTCTCAAGAAGATGGACTGACAGTCCTGAATGCTTGGCCAGATTCTAGGGAGTGAGAGTATTAACCGGTTTCAGACTTAGCACAAATCTTGGTCCATTTCTTCTGCAGAGAGGATTATGGTGGCTTGATCTCAGCATGACCTCTGCAATGGGAACAAGAGTTGAAGAGGGCACTGGAGGGAAAAAACCTAACAGTTGCTGAGTGGGTGCTGCAGTCAGTGGTGACAAACTTCCCTACACTGGTGTGAACCCAGGGGAGGGAATGACTTCACGTAACTCAGCAGGAACTGGGTTTTCCATGAGATCATTTGTCATAATAGCTCTGTGCTACCAACTGTGTAAGTGACAGATTTTATTTGTTTTTCTTATGTGGTATTACTTTATTTTCATTGCGTTCATACCAGAAGGTGTGTTGGAAGGTGACATCAGTGACTTTTTAATTCTTCACCACAGTGGATTATACTACAAGGTAGATAAAATATTCAGCATAATCTGTTTTACTTTTCTTGTTCCTGTCCTCTCTGTGTTTTCGTGTTTCACTGTCTCATTCACTGTTTCAAAGTCAATTTCTTCTCCTACATTTTTGACCTTTTGAAAATGTCTTCTACAGTGCATTTTTAGTTTGTCTGTACAGCGTGGCTAAATAGAATTCCCAGGTTTTATTCAGTACAAATACAATTCTATATGAGGCTAGTGACCTTCAGGAGAAAATATTTGCCTTTCATAGAAATTTTTTTCCCAATTTAAACACAGAAAGGAGGTAACAGTTTATTTGCTAACACTTAATGTACCATAAAAATACCTCACTATGAGCAGAGTTGGCAGATACTTAATGTGACACCCTCAAAAAATCCAGGTTGTGTTTTCACTCGGGTTTACTTCAGCTGTCAGGGCCTTGTGGCAGGTACACACGATGCTCTGTAGAGCAGCAGGGTGGGGAGGAGTGAGGGGTGAAGTGTGGAAGAAGGCTGTTGCTTTTGGCAGTAATGATGACCCTGAGTCTGCAGACCCTGCAATGATTTGGAGTCCACAAGTTACATTTACTGCCAAAATGTTGACAGGAGAGCAGTATTACCTGGAGTGCAGTGAAGTGGCATGCAGCACCCTGGAGGTGGACTTTGTCACTTGCCTCCTGCTCTGAGCTGCCACTAGCAGAGGCAGCCCCCAGGCTGTGCGTGCAGCCCTGGGGCAGCACACACAGATGATGGTCACTGGCTGCATGGCTGATGACACAGGGGTCGACACTGGATGGCAACAGCAGCAACTCGTCCTTTGGCCTGACTCTGCAGCCACTCAGGGAATGCTGGAGCCACCTGCAGCCATCCCTTGGGTGGCCAAACAAGCCCAGGGCACACTGCTGGCATTTCCCAAAGGGCACAGAGCATCCCAGCAGGATGCCCCAAGAGCTGCTGTGGTTCTGGACATGTGCCTGTCACCCCCAAGGTCGCACCTGGCTGCACAGCCACTTCTTCTCAGGTGGCTACAGGCCGTTCCAGGCTCCTGCAGACTTTTGCTCTCAGGCATGGACCTTACTTTGCACTTGGCATCCCCCTCTGGAGAAACTGTCCCTCAGAATGTAAAGCTGACATGGGCCTGTCTCACAACAAAGCTCTGCTTCTCAGACTGTCACATGCATGAGCTGAGGACAAACACCCTCACAAAGACAGTTTTTCCATGAACAGCAATACAGATTCTGCATGATTCTGCATTTTCTTCTGACTACTACTTCTTAATAAACAGGTGCATCTACAAGAACTTCCCAAAACTGCACATCAAAGAAAGTTACTGCTATTTAAAATATTGCTTCACTGCAGTCATGTCACCCACCAGGGTTACCTTCTGAGGTAGGCAAAAGCATCTGTGCCTGGGTAATACAAATGAATCTGGGGAGTATTCATCTTAAAGCATTGCATTGATTATCAGTCTCCCACCCGGCAATAAAAGCTGCAAATGAATACAAGGCAATACAAGTCTGCTCTTGAATAAAACACTAATTTGCCTGTGTGGGGAAAAAAAAAAAAAAAAAAAAAATTGTCAAGGTTTTCAATAATTGTTTGCAAATGTTGAAACATTAAATAACAGCAAGGTCAGGATGTCTTGCATAGTATTACTCCTCTCAGGATACGCAGTTTCTTGCAATGCTCTGACACTTGTGTTCTCCTTCAGCCTGCTGTGTGTCAACAGTGTATCAACACAAGGACAGGATTTTCAGCTGGAAGGGAGAAAATGAACAGATCACCAAGAAAAATATACAACAAAATTAACAATCTGCTTAATGATACAAAATTTTAAAGAACAAGCCTGTACATTTGTTAAGAGTTTAATTACAAGTGATCTCAAAATGCAACAATGAAGCAAAGTGTACAAGCTCATCTTTCTGTTTACATATTTTCTAGGTTTTGTTTTGTAACTTCTTCTTGTTGCCCATAACTTGTATTTTCTAATTAATTAAAAAATAAATTCAAAATAGTTTTATGTCTAAATGGCTGTCGCCACAAACTTCTAATATCCCTGCTTTATGTGTTCAAATTTTCTTTAATGAAGCTATGAATTTCATAATTAGAAAGATTTTGATTACCACAAAATGAGTAGTGAATGAGTTGGTTGGATTAATCTATTTTTTAAAAAGAAATCTCAAGCCTTTACATTTTTAAGCTATTATAAAAAATCATTATCTGAAATTGAGCTAACAAGATAATTTTTCTTGAAGGTTTGATAATTATTATATTGCAAAATACATTAATCATTATGAAAAAAAAATTAGCCTGTGTCAACAAAGCTATGGACAATACTTCAGGAAATTCAGAGTGCTAATTCAGAGACAGCTATACTATACATTTTATTTCTCCAACAGAAACTGGTTATTCTATTAGGGAATCCTTTCAACTAAACCATAAAGCATAAAAGACAAATGCCAGTGATTCCCTAATTAATTTGTATGAATAATCACTGGGCTGCTGCTTCTGTGGCTCAGATTGTAGAATTAAGTTGTAGTACTTCTCCACAAAGTATTTCTCAGCAAAAAAAAAGGTATCAAGGACAAGAGCTTACAAAAAAAAATCTCCAGGTGTTGTTCATAGATGTGCTTAAGAAATATATTCTTAGAACAAAGCAGCACTAAACTGAAATGCTAACATTTCTGCCTGTCCTGGTGTCAGCAAGTTATATTGTTGATGTAAAGGTGTAGTTTTCTGGTCCTATTCTTCTTCACTAGCCAAGCTGCTTTGTTCTTATGCATCCACCAGAGCAGATTAGACTGAAACCACAGAAGCTTCATCTGTCCAAGTCAAGGAAAGAGGGCGGGGAACGTTCCCAGGAGCTCAGTCACGGGTCCTGTCATGATGCCACGTGTGCTGCTGCCACCCGTGAGATTTAGCCCTGTTCCAAACCATTCCTGGGCACAGTTCAGGAGCAGCATGGATCAAGGAGCCTTATCTGCAGCAGCCGTTCTGGAGATGGGTGAATTTAGTATTGCAGACAAGGTAGTTTTGAGCCTCAGTACTCGAGGAGAATGCCAGTCATGTTGAACTCAAGACCAAGTGAACTGAAAACTGAGTAGAAAACTCACAGGTATAGTTCTTCTCTGTTCTTTAATTACTGCTTTTCTCAGTTCAAGCAGCAGGAAAAAAATCATTTTCAAAGTGGCTTTTAAAGCAAAAAAGCAGTTCTTGAAAGTGATAATGCCTTGAGATAAAGGAAGATAAAATGGGGACATTCTTTTCTGAACTTCATTATACAATTGAGTACCATTTTTTCCATGCTTTACCTTGTCTTTTAACATTCCTTAATACAGTCGCAGATCAGACTTCAAAGCCTCCTCAGCCAAGCAAAGCTACTTTCCTGTTTCCTCATACAATGTTCATAGGTGTTGTGGTCACAGGTTTGCAGTTTTGACATTTGTTTACACCAAAGTTGATAAAGCATGTAAACCTAAACCTCAGAAACAGGGAATTCCAGCTTCCTGGCCTCTCAGCTCTGCTGTCTCTAAGATAAAATCTTCAGTATGTTTTTTTTAATGAAGTTTGGTGTGTTTATATGCAGAAAAGACCTGTTTGTGATCTATCTGCATACCTGTGTCTCCTGGACAGGTAGGCTGCGATGGCTCTGGCCAGGGAACCAGCGCCACAGCTGCCGTGCACCCACAGGACGAGCCGCCGCCAGGCTCAGGGCCAAGGCTGATCCACCTGCAGCCCCTCCGCCTGCGCCGGGCCTGCCCGCGGGCTGGTCTCTGCCGCCTGACGCGGGGCCAGGCCCCGAGCGCAGGGCCCGGGCTCCGGCGGGGGGCGGGGGGCGAGGGGAAGGCCGAGCCGGCCGGTGCCCCCCGGCCCCCCGGGCCACGTGGGGTCAAAGTCCCTTTTAAGCCACGAGGGAAGGGCTCAGGCGCGGAGGGTCACGCCGCGGGAGGGGCGTGAGGCGGCCCCGGCGCGGGTACCGAGCGCGGAGTGAGAGGGCGGCCCGGCCCGGCCCGGCCCGGCCCGGGGGGGCAGCCGTGAGGGGAGCCCTGAGGGGAGCCCGGCCCCGGGGCGGCCCCGGGGGGCAGCCATGGGGGACCCCGGCCCTGAGGGGCAGCTGGGCCCCGGGGCGGCCCCGCCGGCTGCGCGGGCGGGAACCCGGGCGGGAACCCGGGCCGCGGCGGCTTTGAAAGGCCCGGGAGCCGCCTTGGCGAGCAGCGCGTTGAGGCGAAGGGCTCTTGGCTCAGGTGTCGCCGCGGGATCTTTGGTGAAACGGAGAAGCGAGGCTCGGCCGCGAAGGTAAAAGCCGGGGGGGTGGGGGGTGCCCCGGCGGGCGGGAGGCCCGCGGCATCCTGGCCGGGACCGGGAACGCGCGGCCGGCGGGAGCAGGGAGCGCTCGTTCCGCTGTGCTGGCCCCGCTGGGGCCGCGGCTGCTGCGCCGTGCGCTGTGCTGGGCCCCTCGCTGCAAGAAGGACATTGAGGGGCTGGGGTGAGTGCAGAGAGGGGCAGCCAGGCTGGTGAAGGGTCTAGAGAACTAGTCCTGGGAGGAGAGGCTGCGGGAAGTGGTGTTTAGTTTGGAGGAGGCCCAGGGGAGACCTCCGTGCTCTCTTGCAGCCCCTGAAAGGAGCTTGTAGGTGCGTGTTGGCCTCTGCTCCCAAGTGCATAACGACAGGGCTGGAAGAAACGGCCTGAAGCTGTGCCAGGGGAGCTTTAGGTTAGATGTTAGGAAGAATTTCTTTACCAAAAGGGTTGTCAGGCACTGGCACAGGGTGCCTAGGGAGCTGGTGGAGTCACCATCCTTGGAGATACTAAAAAAATGTGTAGATGAGGTGCTTCGGGGCGTGCTGTAGTCGGGGTGGTGGGTGTGCGTTTGTTGTGTGTTTGTGTTTTTTCTTCTCCGGGGTGGATGGTTGGGCTCGGTGATCTTGGAGGTCTTTTCCAACCATGACGATTCTGTGGTAGCGGAGAGGGTCTGCAGCAGTGAATGTTCAGCTTCTGAACCGTTCGGTGACAGCTGTGGGCACAGGGAAGCAGCTGCCTTGCAGTGCAGTTGCTCAGACTAATTTGCCAAACGCTGGAGGCACACAGTGAAAGACAACCTGCAGTTTTGGCTATGAAGAGTAGCTGTGAGTTAGTGAACCCTCAAAGAATCGATGTTGGGAGAGTTTTTGCAATGTACCCTGAACTTGTAGCTTTCATTGCTTAGGGCTTAACACAACATGCTGTTGTATGTCTTGTACTAAGGGATCTTTCTCACAGTAACATTTCTCTCTCTAGTGGTTTGTTACCCCAGTCTCTTCCCTTTCTCTTTATCCACTTTTCTTAGAAAATAGAAAGCATGTTCTCATTCTCACAATTCAGTTTTCTTTAGGGTACAACTGTCTGCATTCTTCCCATTTTAATATTGTTATTCATTGTATTATCAGATACAATTAATTGTTTCATCAGAGAATAATATTTATGTCTTAACTCTGAAGCACATTTGTTTGGCTCAGAAAACTACTGCCTATCTTTTAATTCTGAGGTTCAAAGAAATCTTAAAACAAAAAACAACCCATCGTCGTAAGTATAACTTGTGATTCATCATGCCTTCTCCAGTCCTGCCTATGAAAACAATGTAAAACTATATTAGTCTGGATTGAGCACAAAGAGTTTCCACAAAGTAAACATTTGGCATAAAAAGGGTCCCAGAAGAGTAGCCACATACCCCTACATGCTGTGTGACATATATGTGTTAAAATTCTATTTCAGTCAGTCTGGAAGGGCACTGTTCACAAGGAAATAAGTTTTCATTAAGAAGCTGTAACAGATTCCCTGTCTGATTCCTTCCTTAGAGGAGCAGAGGGAGGACTAATTTGCTGTTGTCACCTGCTCCTGGGCTTAGACCAGCATCCCTCCCCTTTTTGCTGTGCTTGTTCCCGCACTACTCCGGTTCTCCTTTGTGCCTCATTCTCTGTGACATCAGCTGGTGTCAGCTCTCCATCAATAGTCATCTGAGAGGTGCTGATTAGAAAATTCTAAAGGTCCATTTGTTCTATTTCAATTAGCAATGGTCAGGAGAGCTGTGCAGTTTTATTACCTGTCTGAGCACTACCACTGGGCTGTGGATTGTTTGGTGTGCTTTTGAACATTATCATTTGGCTGTCACATCTGTTGACTATGACTGTAGTTGTTAAAGATGAGCTTATGAACAATTAATGATGCATAGAGGCAGTTGTGGTTCATCTGTGAGCTTCCACTGACAATATGGAATGGGGTCTGTCATCCAAGCTGAACATATAGCAGACTACCATACATATGGTAGACTGGAGCATCCACCATATGAGGAAAGGCTGAGAGATCTGGGGCTGTTCAGCCTGGAGAAAAGGAGACGGGGGGGCATGCCATCCTGTGCAGTCTGCTCTGGGTGACCGTGCTCTGGCAGGAAGGTCAGACTAGATGGTATCCAGAGATCCCTTCCAACCCCTACCATTCTGTGATACAAATTATTTCCCCCAAAGAAGCAACCAAAAGACTAAGCTGATTGTAGAGGGGAGGTATGCTCAACAAAGCAAAGAATCTGATCTACATTTGTTTTGGTGGTTTGTTTTTATGATCAGAATTAGGGCATGATGTTTTCAGTATAACAGCTAGCAGAGGTCCACCAAAAATAATTTGAGGACTATGCTTTTTCTCTATTTACTGACTTTGAGTTCCTGCCGAGACATGACCTGCGCAGCTGAAACCTATCTCATTCAAGGACTGAACTGGTGTTCTTTAGGATTTTTTGCTGTTTTGGTCCAGACTTTTTAGTAAATTGTTTGAGAAATAGCTCTTTGCATTGTGAAGATTGACAAAAAAGAACAGACACTAGAGGGCAAACCTCTGAAAACCTGTGTGTTGTTAAACCTACAGTAAGTAATGAGTAGCATTGGACTCAATGTAACACACTGAAGAGAGAAGGTATTATGCAAACAAATGTTACCGAGATAATAAGATGCTTAGTTCTGTAACCAGCTGCACAAACCCTTTGCTAGCAATCTTCAAATATTGCAAAAACAGACTTTCAAAGAGAGCTTGATGTGGTCAGGAATCATTGCACGGGTTAGTATCAGGTTAAAACCGCTACTCCCCAGTAGTGCAACAACTGGCAGTAGAACTCAGCATGGCAGGACAGAGAAGCAGGAGGCTGAGTTATGGATCCTTACCCGAAGCAGGCTGGCACCTGTATGTGCAGATTTCCCTCCTGCAGGGGATCTTCCATCTATAACTAAGTGTTTCTGAGACAGGCAAATTGAGAGATGGACATCCTGCTACATTCAGTTAGTTATTTCAATCCCAGTGCTGGTTTGGGCTGGGACAGTTGATCATCTTCCCAGTGGGTTGCATGGAGCTCTGGGTCTGCAGAAACCAGTGCTGGTGCCCAGGGCTGTGTCACTCCCTGCTGAGCAGCGCTTGCCCAGTGCCCAAGGCTGTTCTGCTCCTCCCCTGCCCCACAGCAGGCAGGCTGGGGGCACCAGGAGCTGGAGGGGGCACAGCCAGGACAGCTGAGCCCCTGACTCAGGGATGTCCCAGACCATGGGATGTCGGGCTCAGTGACCACAGCTGGGGAAGAAGGAGGAAGGGGGAATGCTTGCAGCTGTAGTGTCTGTCTTCCCAAGAACCCTGCAAGCCACTGGAGAGGATGACTGAGCACTGGCATAGGTTGCCCAGGGAAATTATGGAGTCTCCCTCCTTAGGGACATTAAAAAACTGCCTAGACATGGTACTGGACAACTGGTTTTATGTGGCCTTACCTAAGCAGGGATGTTGGGCCGTATGATCTCTAGAGGTCCCTGCCAACCTCAGCCATTCTCTCCCCATCCCATGGGGGTGAGTGAGTGGTTGGGTGGGCTGCACTGCCCACTGGGGAGAAACCACAACAATCCTGTAGAGCCTGCCAGATCCAGTATATTTCAACCATGAGGGTAAAGAAACAACCCAAACAAATAAACAAAACAAAACAAACCCAAATGAGAAACCAATCCCCCCCAAAAGAGGTTAATACTTAGAACAGAAATTAAAAAATTAACCTTTATAACATTTTTCTGGTTCTACATGTATTTGGTTAATGTATTAAATAATCATAGAAGTTTTTATGCACTGAAGATTGGTTGGTCTTAGCTTTTAAAGTATATTAGCTAACATTTTTCCAGTTAACTATCATTTACGTCTGCTACAAAGTGAACAATGCTGTAGAAAATTTAAAGACATTTGTATTGCTTAAATCTCCCTTAAGGTTCTTGAAACTTTGTTTTGTTTATAGCGTGTTATTTCAGGGTCTTGTTTACTGTGATTTAAAGGTAGTAGTTCTCATTATTTTATTCTAGTGCCCGCTAGGTACAAAAGCATTGTGTAGGGTCTCTTCCTGAGGATTTTGGCCAAGTCTGCTATTGTGAGTGCTCCAGAAGAGAGAGACACTTGTTAAAATCTGCTGAAATTGCAGATCTCTTACTACAGATCTTCAGGTATCTCTGACAAAAACCACTCTGTTCTGATTTAAAATGTCACTTTTCAAAGTGACACTCTCCAGTAACATCCACAATATGTTTAACTTCAAAACCCTTCATAGATCCACAAGAGGTAGATGTTCTTCAAAGCAGGGAACACAGAGATGAAGCTGTCTGCTAAAAAGGGCAGCCAAAAGGATAAAGTACTGGGAGGTAGAATGTAGATAGTTAAAAAATACCCATAAGCAAACCAGAGTAAATAGATTTTAAAAAACCTCTTACAGTAACACTACAACAATGGAAAAGGTGAAGTCATTTAACAGTGGAGTAAAGGAGACTGTGAAGAAAAGAAAAATGTTTGAAGAGGTGGAAGGTCTGTTCAGACAAGGAGAACAGAAAAGAACATAAGGTCTCTTGTGTTAACTGGAGAAACATAATAAGATTAAAAAACTATTCCTTGGTAATCTTTGTTAAATAATTAGAACATAGTAATAACTACTCTTTAGAGCACTTTGTAAGAAACTTACTGGGAAGTCTTGATGCTGGAGCAGTCACAGAAAGTAAGACTGTGGAAGAAAATTTAAATTAGTTCTCTGCATCAATGTTTCTTGTGTAGCAGCTCCCACAGCAGAGCATTTCTGCACAGAGGAAGAGGAGGGACTGCTTCAGAAAGAAACACCAGTAGAATCTGTTGGAACAGGTAACTTGAACAGTACTAAATGACAAGAATCAGCTGGTATCCCCCAGAAACTAACAGCTCCAGTGTGAACTTGCTAAAGTGTCAAGTGATAGGTTACACAAATCAGCCCCAGTATCAAAGGAATGGAAGTGGATGCAAAATAGAGGGATGTGAGGCAGTTGCAAGCCCATGGGTTTGATATCCATACAAAACAAGCCTGCAGAAACAGCAATTAACAACAGAACTGGAATGGCATATGGATAAATATGATACATTGGGGAAAATTAACCTAGACCTGGTAGATTAGAGTCGTTCCTCAAATTGCTGATCAGAGAAATGAAGATGTGAACAAGGATGGAAAAGCATGCTGATCACTTAAGCTGCTCATGTTTCCCTCCAAAATACAATCAGGGCTCTCATTGACAATGCTTACATTGATGAGAAAAAAGGATTTTTTATTTATTACTTATTTAAATTCAGAATAAGCTACCAGCTTTAAGTGAAAAGGAATAACCAGAGAAGCCTGCAAGAGTCTTAAATTCTGATATTAAAATATAAATAAATGGAATGGAAAAGAGCAAGGTGACATAGTTTTCTGGTTACCCAAAATTGTTCTGAGTAGTTAAATGAAAAAAAAAAACAAAAACAAAAACAACAAGCAAAACCAAAACTGCAGAAAAATATGGAAGAATCCCATGGTACTAAATGGTGATATAAATAAAACTTCATCCACTGCAAGGCTGGCAACTGTGTGGATATGTATGTCCGTGTGACCACACCAATGTGGTTGCACAGTGTCGTGTGCCTTCTGTGAGCTTCTGCTGCTCGTTCGCAGGAGAGGGACCCCAGGCTAGCTGGGCACTGTGCCCACTTCAGAGGGACATCCTTCTGTCAGACTCAAATGGGGGGTTAGAGCTGGTTCTGCCACTCTGATTTACTCCCACTGTGAATAGTCGTGAGCTTCCTTCTCTTTAGGCACCTGACTCACAAGGAGCCCTCACCTGCCCTTTGCTAATTCCCCTGGGTGCTGGGGTAGTTTGAACAATCACAATTGGGAAGCAAGGACCACGGCCTATGTACCCATTCCTCTGTATTCACAAAATTCTTCCTTCTAACTTTGTCAGAAGGGAAAAATCAGTGCAAGAAAGCCTCTTACTGGTTCATTAAAATTTTATTTCTTTTGATACCAATAAATTATTGAATTATCTTTTACTTTTGTCATCTGTAGATAAATTGGTATCCATTAACAACAAAATGGTACAGATACCCAAATGTCACACTTCAGGACAAAGCAGCTACCAGGCTAGTGTGAAGCTGAATTGCTTTTCTGCCCACACATGGAAGGCTTTCCAGCCAGTTTTTGAGAGTATGGAGCCTGAAGCTAATCTTTGTATGACATGCTGCTTCTCTAGAGATGTTAAACTGCTGAGCCTAGAGCGTCATGTTGTAGTACATTCACTCTCCCCCAGATGCTGCTCACTGCCCAGAACAGAGCTAATCGAGGCAGTGAGGCTTATGTTTAGTCACCTAGTTGACTGTCCATGTGCCTGAACACACTCAGGACCTTGTGTTTCAGGAGAGCATTTTACAGAAACAGGAAAGACTCTTTATTCTGCTCTGCCTGGTAACAACAGAGAAAAAAACAGTAGAAACAGAATGGTGATCTACTTACCCAGTGCCTGTCTCTGACCATGGCTGGACCTGAGTGCTTCTTCAGACACTTCAAGTGTTGGACTTGACACACTGCCTGGTTAGATAGTCACAGTGGTGTCCTCTGCCTTGGAGTCTCTGCATTCCACTCACCTTTTTCAACAACTTGGAGGTCTTGCAGATCAAGAAGCACTTGACATAACAGTTTCAGCTTTACATTGAGTCGATGACTGTAGCTTTATGTCGTATTTTTCTCTTCAACTGGACAACTATGCTCAGGTGGCCGTTTTCCTTTGATGTATAATTAACCAATCGCATTAAGGTAGGAAGAGAAAAAAAAAATTACTTTCACCATTTGGCTGCAGTGAGTGATGAGATGACATGAATAATTGTCCTGAGTGGTGTGAAGGTCCCTTTTCTTCATGTGCTGTTTGGAGCTGGAAAGGAAGGAAACCCCTACAAAACCTGCAACCCAAGTCAATTTGACTGGCAGCTTTGGGATTCTCAGTTGCTCATTTATCAGGTTCAGCAGCTGGGAGCACTCAAGGCTGCTTCACTTAATTAATTCCCTAGCATTTTCAGAGGCTTCAGACACTGCTAGAACTGAAGGCTTTCCTGATGTCAGTGGTTTACGCTCTAGTGTCCTGAAGTCTGAAATACTTTAGCCCAGTGAAAGTTTCTGGGATTCTCAGTCAAGGCATTTGCTTGAGAATTTTGTGTGTCATGATATTTGAGAACAAAGAAAACAATCCAAGGTTCTCATCTGCCCTTCATTTATGAACCATGTTAACTGCTTTTACTCATCTTTGTCTTTCGTGAAGTTTATGGCTTGACATATTAAAAATAATATACTTTCCAGCATTCTTGTTGATGTTTGGTTATGTCTTTAAATATTCTTTATAGTAGCCAATCATATTTTGAATGGTTAGTTTCCTGACCTCAAGAACTTCTTAAGGGAGTAATTTCTCCAGTCTAATCATATGTTGCATAATGCAGTTCCTTGTATTAATTTTAAACTCTTGCCTTTGTTAATTGACTGTTCTTCATCTTTCTGTTAGGAGATGAGGAGAATATATATTTCCTGATTATCTCTTCCAGATTACTATTTTATATATACCCAACACTTCTGCTCCTGTTTCTCTCATTCTCATAGTAATAGTGCCCACAATCAGAGTTGGCATAGGCCACGTGCCAACCACAGATTTCTGCTAGGGGCAGACGGTGTGAGTTTCTAGATCTAGCCCAACTTCTACCCTGTTTTCTTCTTCTCTACACGGACCAAATGTTCTTCCTTTCTTTCAAGAGAGACAGGGCTGAAACCTCAAGATAGACTGTTGAACATGTTAGAATTGGAGGATGCATGAAAGAATGAAAGCCATTATTTTGTCCGTGTGCTACAGTGGAAAGCACTGTTCACAGAGCAGCAGTTTCAGTTAGCCTGAAATTTAATCTCAGCTTTCACTGTTAATTTCAAGTGAACTGCTTAAAATGCTGTGAGGATATTACTTCTGCCCGGAGTATAGTTTTTATGGAAGAAGAGGTACTGGAGAGAGAAAAGCTTCTCTTGCCATCAGTTCTGTTAGGACAGAAAACCTGAAGACCCATGTTTATTTTTTAGTCAAAAGCATTTCAAGGGACTCATGACTGTGGATGTTTTTTATTTGCATTTTGCATTATTTTTTAAATGCCTTTCAAGAGTATCCAGTGTAATGTTCTCTAATTTTTCCAAGAACTTAGAGTAGACTGACAGATCTGTACTTTCCTGAGTATTCCCTCTCACCCTTCTTGTGAATTGGAATAACATTGATTGGCTTCCAGTCAGCAGGAACCTCCCCAGACTCCCAAGACCTTTGGTAGGTGACTTCTTTAATTTTTCTTTTTAACTTGCTAATTAATTTTTTAAATCCAGGAGATTTTTTAGAGAGAAAAACTTTTTTTCCATGTCATTTATTTTATAATTCCTCTCCATTCAAGATTCTCCTGCTTTTACTCACTCTTATGGTTGTTTTTGGAAGTGGTATTTTTCATTGACTCATGCAAACTGACTTGAAATGTTAAGACCGTGTTTGAAGAGTCTTTCTGTGACTTGGAACAAGATACTGATCAGAAAAGGGAGATCAATTTTTGCTTTAATTAATTTGAAGGAAAGAAAGTAACACTTTATTTTGCTTTGTGATACCACATTCTAACAGTATTCTTATTTGTCAGTATTTGGAGTCAGGGCTTGAGCTTTTCTGGCTGCCTGTTCTGTAGTACCTTGATGGCAGAGAAGCACACAACACTACTCGCCATTGTCCCCTCCTAATCGATGCAAGCAAAGAGTCCATTTTAAAAATAATTTATGCTGTTTTGTCAGACACACCCAGCCATTACAGGGCTTAGGCCCATCCTGATGTTCTAGTAGCAGCTCCTCCCCATACCTTTTGGTGACTTGATCCTTGAAAATGTAAGAATCTGGTTTCCAGGCATTTATGGGCTGAGCAGTGTCCATGTTCCCAGGGGCAGGAGTGTTCAGGGGGTGAATGGAAGAATCAACTAGGACTCATCCATTTTTGTATGCTAAATCTGAAAGCCTCTTGCCAAGGCTGAGTAGAGTGCTTGTGCACATCAGTTCCAGAAGGTAACTTGTGGTCTCTGTAAATTTGTTTGAAAGAAAGAAATTGTCCTGCTAACCGACGTGGCAGAAGAAATCACTGAAGGGGTTCAGAGGCCCAGCATTGGCCAGAGTGTGGCTTCCACATCACAGCTTATTCATGCACATTTTCCCCCCTCAGACAGCTTCAGTTAATGAGCTGAATACATGAGACAGCAGCTCGTGTCTTGTCTCTAGGATAATACGTAAAAATTCTTTTTAGATCTTTGTGATTATTTATACGCAGTTACCTATAGTGCCTGCACACCAGACTGTTGTTATTGCTGCCAGCTTTAATACTGTGATATCTAGGAAATTCAGGCATGGACTGCAACCCTGTTTTGCTACCTGCTGCACAGGTACAGACCAGAAAGCACTCTGCTCAAAATCATCGGCATAGGTGTGGAATATGAGAATAAGACAAAGGAACATACAGATGGGAAAACAAGGAAACAATGAGGCAAGAAAAGGGGTAGTTTTTATCTTTTCTGTGTCGTGCTGACTGGCTATCTGGATCACAGAATCTTAACTCCCTTGCAAGTGAGTACCTGTAGGCAGCTATTAGGCCGTCCAGCCCAGCTCCTCCCACCTTTCTTCTTATGTCATATGTCCAGCCCCACCTTAGAACCCCTTTAATACACTCTACTGAGTTTCTCTATAGCTTTCTTACACTGGGGGCCACAAAGCTGTAGACAGCACAGCAGATGCTGGGCTGAACAGAAAGGAATGCTTGCTGCCCTGGACCTGCTGACTGTACTTTTGCTGAAGCAGCCCAGGATGTGGTTGCTTTTCAACTTGCTGTGCACCAAGGGCCCCAGGCCTATGTGAACTATGGTTGTACCACACAAAGATTAGCAAAGTAAAGCAGAGTAGGTACAGGCAGCTGGTGAACTAGAAAAACTGCTGTCAACTGAGTGGGAGGGAGCTGCAGGTGGGTGTCACCAAGTTTGGACAGAGCAGGGGTGACAAGCCTGCTGCTGAGGCCTGGCAAACTCGGTACAGAGCTCATGGCCTGGTACTAGTAATGACGATGCCATGTTACAGGGCTACATGGCTACGATATGACAGGCAAACTGGTGTGAAGTTTCCTTTCTTCCTTTCCATCCATCTCCACCCTTCTCAGTGCAGTCCCTCTCCCCTGATAGGATATTGTGTGAGGGAAAGTTGTTGGCAAATGTTTTGACAAATATTTTGGAGGGAAAGCTGTATGTGTTTTTTATAATATTGATTTGCTTGCTCTTTACTACCTGGACCAAAGTGACAGCATGGGTGTAACAGCTGCCAGAGAAAGCTCTAGTCAGCAAAAGGCTGAAATGTGCCCTGGGCACTGCAGCAGTGGATACTTTGTGATGGACCAAACACCTCTGGAACGAATGACCCTGCAGCACAGTAAATCTGTGCCTTTGTTTTATGAAAGTAAATAACAGCTATGAATCTCCTTCTCTGGAGCATGTTTTACTGAAGCCATAAAATGCTGAGACACAGTCTGCTTCACAGCAAACCTAAGGAAAAAGCCAAATTATCCCTCATGCCTTAAAGCCAGAGCTCTGGAGCACTGTTCTGCCAGGCTGACAGAGTGCAGGATTGCCATCTGCAGGCAGCCTGGCATCCAGCTCCCCTGGAGTCTGGCAGGCTCTGGGTCCCCAGGTACATCATTCAGAAAGGAAGGAAATGAGAGCACTTCCAGGAGAGAAGCTGTTCCAAGAAACACACGTATCTGAACTGCACCTGCATTAAGAGAAGACTGTTTGGTTGCTCTACAGAGTAACAGAATTTGCAGCCAGCTTGACACAGGAATTAGCGTTACCTCTTTCCTGAACATGGCCCTACCTGCTCCAGTACCTTGCATACATTATGCTGGACCTGCAGGAATGAGACAAACAAGCTCAGGAGGTCACTGGGGGGATAGCTAACCTCTCCTTTCCATTACAGGGGTCATATCACTCTCGCCTGTTGTAGTCAGGATCTACATGAAAGTCACCTCAGCAGTGTACACAGTCTGCTTCCCCTGCAGGTTCATTTGTACGTGGGGAAGTGCCTGCACATCAAGTTGTGCTCTGGTAACAAATGTCCACTGAGGTCCAGGCGCAGAAGAGAAGGAGATGGTCTGGTTCCTAAGGACAGGGCAGGGTTTCATCAGGCTTAGGTTCTTTTTTGTCTCCTCCACAGATCCATTTTTACTTTGGGCAAATAAGTCACCTCCTGGTTCCCCATTTGCAACACTAGAACAAGTCTATGTTTCTCTTGCCCTTACAGTGTCTTGGTCTTTAGATGCCTGGAGGGATTCCTAATCTTTGCATCTGCACTGTCCCTGTAAAAATACTTGTGGTCTTCCACTGCCATGGAGCTACAAATGAATAAAGCAGTGACATGGAATCACAGAGTGGTTTGGTTTGGAAGGGACCATAAAGATTATTTAGTTCCAACCCCCCTGCATGGGCAGGGACACCTTCCACCAGACCAGGTTGCTCCAAGCCCCATCCAACCTGCCCTTCAACGCTTCCAGGGATGGGGCAGCCACAGCTTCTCTGGGCAGGCAGGGCCAGTGTCTCACCACCCTCATAGGAAAGAATAAAGTTCTACTAGGGAAGTGTAATCCTCCCTAATTGTGTGCTCATTTGCATACCATCAGGGTGACCGCAGCTGAGGTCCATGGCTGTACAATGACTGAGGGGTTACTGCCTCACTGCCACTCGATAGGAAGATCACAGCCTTTTGCTGCTCATCCTGCCCAGCTCTTTCTCACTGATGTTTGTGATAACATGACATGAAGCAATCACAGCTATCCTGAAGCTGTCAGTACGTAAGAACTTTTGTAGAAATGGGCAAGACCACATGCAAATTCCTGTGTGTGAACTGATCCATGGTGCTGAGCAGCACCTGATCCCACGTTTCTCCTTGTTCTAGCAGCTGCACTGTGACCTGGCTGTGATGGATGGCAACACACCAACACCTCCTCCATGGCCAGGCAGCGAGCAGGGGCCTTTTCCTTACAGTCTGCTTTTTGGCAGAGGGAGACAAGTTGTGTGCAGGGAAGTTGTTCAGATGGTAGCGTGTTGTCACATTGCTCATGCTTGAGCTGCAATTGTGGTCCCTGCTTTCCTAGAGTTTCTGGAACAGGTCTGCCTGTGGCTCTATGGCTCTGCCACAGCTGCCAGTAAAGGGGGGAACTGTGTATTTATGTGTATTTTACCATCAAACTTGCCACTGATGCCCTATAAAGTCAGTAGAGCCACATTGCCATAGAGAGCAGAATTTTCAGCTGCACAAAGGATTTCAAGGACCAGATTGCACTTCTGGTGCTAAATGTTTCAGTCAACAGATGAGCGCATGTGGTGGTAAAGCACCAAGTACAGCATAGGGTGCCACTGCACACCTCTGCAGGATGGGTTGGTGCAGGCTCCACACAGCATACAAATATCCATGGTCAACAGCTACTCATCTGTGGAACTGAGTGAGAGCATTTTGGACCATGTGCAGAAGTGCATAGATTTACATGATACTATTAGCATATAGAACAGAGTAGAATAATTGAATAAAAAAGAGTAGAATATTTTCTGTTGGAAGGGGCCTACTGTGATCATTTAGTCCAACTGCCTGACAACTTTTGAACAAAAATTTAAGCATGTTATTAAGGGTATCGTCCACATGCTTCTTCAACAGGCTTGGGGCATTGACAGTCTCTCTAGAAAGCCTGTTCCAGTGTTTGACTACCCTCTTGGTAAAAAAAAGCTTCCTAATGTCCAGTCAAAACCTCCTCTAGTGCAGCCATTCCCAAGCATTCTGTCCCTGGATTCCAGGGAGAAGAGCTCAACACATCCCTCTCCATGTCCCCTCTTCAGGAGGCTGCAGAGAGAGCCATGAGGCTACTCCTCAGCCTCCTTCTCTCCCAACCAGACAAACTGAGTCCTCAGCTGCTCCTCACAGGACATCCCATCCAGCCCATCACGAGCTTGTTGCTCTCATTTGGGGGCATTCAAGGTCCATATCCTTCTCAACTGCTGGTGCCCAGCACTGCACACAGTGCTCAAGGTGAGGCTGCACCAGTGCAGAATCCAGCAGGACAGTCCCCGCTCTTGACTGGCTGGTCATACTGTGTTTGATGCCCCCAGGATGTGGTTTGCCCTCTGGGCTGCCAGGGCATGCTGCTGGCTCCTGTCAAGCCTGCTGCCAACCAACACCCCCAGTCCTGTTCTGGAGGATCCCTTTCCTCAGCCACTCTCCCAATATATACCTGTAGCCGGGATTACTCTGTCTGAGATGCAGAATCCAGCATTCAGACTTACTAAACTTCGTGCCGTTGCTGATTGTCCACTACTCCCATCTATCCAGATCCCTCTGCAGGGCCTCTTGTTCCTCAAGTCAACAGCGCCTCTCAGTTTGTTACCATTAGCAAACTTGCTAATGGGGCATCCTACTCCTGCATCCAGATAATTGCAATAGGAAATGAGTAAGGGACCTGCCCAAGAATTTCTTTCTGTATTCATTTCAGTTCAGTTTATATCACCGTTCTGAGCCTGGGCAGGGTTACCTTGATGCAGCTTTGTACCAGTGGGATTGTCTGGCTTTTGGTCAGCTTAGTACAGGATACCTGGGCTGATCTGCACAGCAGCTCTCTGCTGCAATGGGAACACCGTGGCAACAGAGGGGACTGTCACACAGATGCTCTTTATTCTCAGGGTAACCTGTCCATCTTCCTTGTCCCCACACAAAATTTATCTCTTCTCTTGACTTGCCAACAGAATATGTCCCCTGGTTTATAGGCAGGGTGAGAAGTGAAGTCCATCCCATGTGGTTCATTGCAAAGGCTTGTGAGTTTATGGACCCGAAAGTGCAGGATTACATGCTTTTGTTTTCTGGATGAGGTTTTTCAGGCACAATAGCAGTGCTTCCAGTCCCCTGGCAACCTCCTGGGAGCAACCTGCCTTTCAGCTTGGGACTGATGAATCACAATAGCCTATGCCTGAGCTGCTGAAAATGCCTTTTCGTACAGAGAATTTCCCCTTGCTGCCAAAATAAATTCTCTTTTCATTTTTTATAGAAAGAGCTAATTTAGAACAAGCCAATAAAATAGAACTGTAAATGTGAAAGTCACTACGACATTCAGATTTAAATAAATAAATAAAGCACTCGATTGATTTGCTGCACCTGAAATCAATCCTGGAACTCCAAAGTTCCATTTTGAGACTTCATCATTAAAAGCACACATTTTTCTATAATGCTTGGAAGCTGCATATGACAGCTTGGAAGAGAAATAATCTGATTCTGATGCAGTGCTAAAAAGGAGTATTAATGAGTGTGGTGGGTACTGTGATTGGCATAGTTGCTTAAGGTGGAAAAAGAAATAATTTGTAGAAGCAGATGGTTTTGCTTTCTCCAATGGCTCACTGCACTGTGCAGTAACTCACACAGTGAGCATGACTATGTGGCATGTGCAGACCTTTCTGCTGTAGTTTTTAGCCTCCTTCCAAATCCAACTACAACCCTGATCTGATTTACCAGTAGTAGATAAGGCAATTTTTAAAAAAGAGGTATAAGAACATAGTGCTGTATAAACATGAATGCAAATTTTTCTTGTCCAAAAGGAATCTGAAGAAGCAGAAGTTAATAATGACCAAGTCAGCATCTGCAGCCTGGAGAGAGGTCAAAATAAAACCTGACTGTTGAGTTGAAGTACCCAAGGCTCACAAAGGATATGTCAGTGTGGCTCAAGGCAGCAATACACAGCAGTTCTTGAACCAGCTCTGGCAAATGAGCTCTGCTTCAGAGAGGTTTGCCGGTACATCCTCACCAAGCAGAGCATGTACTGATGCATCTTTTCCTATCTGCTCCAGCTCTGTCTGCAGGTTCAGACCTGAGCAGGTCTGTCACACAGACACCGACTCACACACAGATTACCTGCATGTTCATAGTCTAGAGAGAATCAGCAGCTGGCACACACACACACAACACGGCCACCCACGTACCTTGTAAGTGCTTGATACAAAATGATGCTCATTTTTGTTACTAATTACAGTCTTTGTGGTAGTGCCCAGTGGGATCTTAGATCAAAGACCCAGCAGCCTAGTTTTGCACACTTCAGTCTCAAGCAGTCAGCATTGTCACATGAGCCACCAAAGGGGCTAAGACAAACAGTATCACACTTGTGAGAAGGCCAGAGTGTCAGCACAGCAGCTTTCTATCACTTTTTTTTTTGTTTAAATGAGTCCTGAGAAAAATCTGCCTGAAGAAACAAGCCTTTAATTCCAACAAGCAGAGCTTTTCTGCAGACCAATTATGAAGTGCTGCCACCATAAACATTACAACAATGCGCCGTCCTCTTTCACTTTTCAACTTCTAACAGCTCTTGCAGAGAAAATGCAGTTTTTCTGCTTTGGTTTTCTGTTGAAATAAATTTCAGAGTTTCTGTGGGATCCAAACCTGAAATACTGTCCATCGCATTAGTAATCTGGAATTTTCTTTTGAGTTTTAAATTCCACACTTTTGAGAATGTTCTCTTTGCATGACTGTTCTGATTCCTGAGATTAAGAAGTGTTCATCTGTTTTTACTTCCCAGAACATTTAAGTGAATTTTACTTGGGTTGTTGGCTGTTTTTCTTCTGTGTGCTAGATGCTTAAAAGAGAAAACCAAAGGAATCCCAGGCACAGCATGGAAGTGTTGCTAAGGCTGGCAATCCTCACAGCCCAGAGGAAGACATCCACGTACCGTGTGGGTCAAGAAGGGATGGATTAGCAAATAGTATCCTTACCTTTCCAGTATGCTGGTGAACACATGTGGAGCTGCTAGAAACGGATTGATCTCCCCTGTCACCCGTGTCCTTGCCAAGGGAGTGTGGGTGTGGAGCTGTGCAGGGGGGCTCTGAGACACCCCGGCTCACCTGGGTTGCAGCGTGGTCCATGAAGGAGAGGTTCAGATAGGCAAGTGTGTGCAAACATACCCTCCCTGGAGAACACTGCTGAGCTGGGATGGCCAGAGAGGCTGTGGCATATCCAGCCTTGGAAATTTTAAAAACTAAGCTGGACCAGGGCTTGAGATACCTGATATAATGGACCTGCTCTGAGCAGCAGTTTAGACTAGAAACCTCCAAATGTCCTTTCACAGAGTCATTAGGATCGGAAGGGACCTCTGAAGATCATCTATTCCAACCCCCCTACTGGAGCAGGATCACCTACAGTAGATCACACAGGAACACATCCAGACAGGTTTGGAATGTCTCCAGAGAAGGAGACTCCAGAACCTCACTGGGCAGCCTGTCCCAGTGTTCTGTTGTTCTCACAGTAAGTTACTCTTTCCAGCCTCAGTTACTCTGTGATTCTGTGCTTTACTCTGACATTGGAGCAACAGAATTTATGGTGGACAACTTCTATGTAGGGTAGAAGAGGAACCTGCTAAGCACATCTGGCCCTGGGACTGCTGGTTACCCATCAGATGTCACATGAGTTACACCAATCTGGCCATACAGGTTGAGCAAGGTAGGGAGCATATCTTGCATCCCATTCCCCTGCTCCTCCACAGCTCATATTAGTGCTAAGGTCCCCAGAGAGAGGACAGAGTAAGCTATAGCCATTCAGCTGTCCAGAACTGAAAATTCCTCTTGTATTCCCCATTTTTTGGCAAAGAATAGAATAATAGAATCATAGGGGTGGGAAGGGACCTCTGAAGATCAAGTCCACCCCCCCTGCTGCAGCAGGAACAGTCAGGGCAGATCGCTTAAAAATGCATCCAAGCAGGTCTTGAAAGTCTCCAGAGAAGGAGACTCCACAGCCTCTCTGGGCAGCCTGTCCCAGGGCTCTGTCACCCTCAGAGCAAAGAAGTTTCTCCTCATGTTGAGGTGGAGCTTTCTGTGTTGTCACTTGGTGCTATTTCCCCTCATCCTATCACAGGCACCACTGAAAAGAGACCAGCCCATTCTTGACATCAACCCTTCAGATATTTGTAGACATTAATAAGGTCCCTTCTTAGTCTTCTCTTAAGGCAGCTGTTACTTCAAATCATTGTTAATGTTACTGTCTTAAACAACAGATTGTCTTTCAGCTTTGCACCATAACGAGAAAATTATAGTCTCTACAGCCCCAAGTTGGGCTTCATACACTGAGTAATGCCATCAGTGGCACTGCCAGCAGAAATTGCTTGTAGCACTGCAGTAGGAAACCCTGAACTTGTTTACCAGGTGAGATACCAATGCCATAGTCATAGAATCATAGACTCAGAGAATGGTTGGGTTGGAAGGGATCTTAAATGTCTAGTTCCAAACCCCTGCCATGGGCAGGGATGCCTTCCACTAGACTGGATTGCTCCAAGCCATCCCACCTAGTCCTTCTTTGCTCCTCAGGGGAAAAAGGTAAACGAGCTATTCCCTTCTAACTTCAGTGATTGATTACCCTACCAAAATGTAGGCACTTGGTTATCTGTCCCAGCTTTCATTTCAGGGAGGTGATAGATTTTTCACAATGCATCAGAATGTTTCTTTTTAAATGCTGTGGGTTTTGAGACAGTAAATGGGATTTAGGACTCCTAAGTCTTGACTGTTTCTTATCAGCTGGATATGCATTCAAAGATCAGGTGATTAGTCCTTAGGAAATACATGAAAACTGCATGAAAGTTTCATGAAGCAAAATCCAATTTCCACAGTCTAATAGTAAGCAGTTGATACCAAGATTGTTATAGAAGTAAGCCAGTGCTTACAAATGCAGTTTTAGTTTTGATCTATACTGAATTTCTGACAGCACTAAAAAAAAAGAAGCAGAAAATCTAAATTAAGACTGCTTAAATTGGCTTAGAATGAACTATGTAAAAATCACAATAGAATTTTAAAGTCTTGGGGGAAAACTTACTCCTGCTAATCTTCTATTTAATTAAAACTGATCCTTTAGGTTGCAGCTGGATCTACCAGTCAAAAGCTGATTAGCCATGGTAGGTCTGTACTGTACATTATTTAAGCTGTGCAGGGTGCTCAGGGGGGAATTACATAGTCCTGTAGCTCTCTCAGCACCTATTTTAAAGTTAAATTTGGGGGAAAAAAATGAAGCAGATGAGACTGGCAGCAATGCTCAGATCAGCTTTCTGGTGCTGTTCTCCAAAGAGCAAGGATCCACCACCAGGATAAGCAGATCCAGACAGAGCTACGCCGTGAGGAGAGGCAGTGGAACCCAAACTCTGGATGGCTCTTTGGAGGAAGACAGACGTGGAAATTACCTAGATTCCTGAGACAGGCAGGAGTGTGATGCAGGGGTTCAACACCAGCACACTCCCCAGGGGTTGCTTTGGTGAGTTTTTGGGAGCACTAGCCAAGCATAATCCTGGTCCCAGTTGGTTTTGATCCCCAAAGCCTGAGTGGAAACGCGGGTAGGTGAGGTGGTAGGCTGGCCATCTGCTAATGACCTCAAAGATAAAAATGTCTTGTGAGTTTTTTACAAACGCTCTTTTATCAGTAGAGTGTATCCTTATTAATTACATTTTGTTTGTATTTTGCTGTTAGGTGTATATTTATGTCTCACAAGCTTAAGCTCTTTTTGACTTGTTGCTGGCATTTAGTTATCAGAACTGCCTCTTGTTCCGACTTACACCTGAGTGTCAGCAGAGGGCAGCCCTCATCTCTGCAAGTACCAGCTCCCTGAATGTGCCCACACCCACAGCCCCCACCGGCAAAGAAACTTCAGCTTTGGAGACAAAGAAGGACCATGAGCAGGTAAGGGATTTTCAGGCTTTTCAATTAGTTAAAGTCCTCTGGTGTTTCTTGGTGGTGAAGCAGATGAAGCATCAGTAGAGCAAACAGTTGTTCCGTGCTCTGCATCTACACTTTGAATGGTTTTGAGGTTTTAAAGGACCAGATTTGCTCCTCACCAGGCATGTGGTTGGAAGCTGCAGACTGATCACTGAGGGGTGTCAGCCCCAACCCACAGACCCCCAGGTGTCAGCTGGATGGGGCACAGGCTGTGCTGCCCACAGAATGGACAGTCACACAGCATTGTCCCACACACGCCCTTAGATGACGTGCAGGAAGCACACCAAACCCCAGCCTCTTGCCCAGGTACAGATCTCTGTATGCTCCTTGCACATACCCCTTCATCTGGAGTCTCCACTGCCACAAGAACTGAGTCCCACAGTTTCTATTTGAGCATCAGTCCCATCTCTCCTTCTTCACAGCTTTTTAGTGTCTTCTCTACAATGGACACATGGGCATTCTGAAGTTGTTCTCCATCATCACTAACTGAATCTTCAGGTTAACTTTTAACCCACTGTTGGGTTTTTACCATGCCTAATGGGCAGATGTTCCTGCCAAATGCAATGCATGAGCGAGCTGAACATCCTCGGCACGTTCACTACCTCTGCTTTGTTGCCTGTAGGGAGTTCACCTGGCACACCACTAAAGCAAACAACAGGCCAGGTATTGGTGGTTAGCCTAGACCTGTCAGCGAGGACAAGGCTGATGGCACACCTCTCTGGTGTCACAACCCACATGTCTGGGAGCTCTGATCACTTTCAGTGCCCCTCGCAAGCACCCACCCATGCTTCAGTTGCTCTTCTAGCTCCTGCCCTTGCATGATGGCCCTGTTCTCACGGCCCATGTGTCCACCTGCTCACACGGCTGTAGCTGCAGGGAGGGTGCCCCAGCTCACAGCGCGTCACCCAGGCCACCAGGGACTGGTGGGCACAGCCAGTGCCCACTCTGCAGAGCAGGGCTGAGCCCCTCATTCCCACACCACCAGCCTTGGCCAGGAAGGAGACTCAGGTTCCCATCACACTCTACCCCTTGTCTCTGGTACACAAGAGGTTCAGAAGAGAAGGCTGCATGGGAAAGCACTTTGTGTTTCCTGGGCAGATAATAAGATCTTTTAATGTCTCGGTCCCACGACCCCTTCCCCCCCATCTGTGCAAACCTGGAGTCTGTATCATTCATTCCTTGTTCTGCAGCAGTGGAAGGAGCAAGGAGGCCACACAATTTGGTGTAGCTGGTTCAGTGATCAGGTCAGTTTCTTTTCCCAGTTTTTCACCTAGTGCCCTTGATACCAGGTTTCCTCAGTTGACTTTGTCACACCTGTTGTTAAATACTACACTCCTGTGTTGGACTGCAGGGTTGTTTTTGCATAGCTGTCTCTTTCAAATGTAAATGGAAAGATTAAGTTACTACAAATTTATTTTATGTTGGCCTATTTAAGCAAAGTGCATCAATAGCTGCATGTCTCTTTAGTTGCAGTGAAGGTAGAAACTCCCGGAAAACAGATTTTATCTCTGTGCTGTTTACATTATCTCAATGAGTGCTGTTTTGAGCATTGTAAATGTAATTACTGCTAGTCTAGCGGGTCAGATAGACCTCTTTTATTGTGTATGTAATGCATAATAGCTTAGGTTGAAGAATAATTGTCCATAACTTGTCTTAAACAGACTTCCAAACATTTCAGCCTTTCCAAGTATTTTTATTTTCTGCGAGCAACTCAGGTGAAGCTCAGTTTTAGGGCCACTTTCTTTCTGAGGCAGTTTATCCTGCATAAGAAAACATGTAGAATTGCAGCCTAATACGATCCCAGCCTAATCTCTACTAGTCAAAATAGTCACTTTTTAATGTGGACAGCTTATTGACTTTTTTTTGCTGTTTAACAGCCTGCACTGAACAGCCTAGAGCTACCAAGCAACCCAGGTGTGGCAGAGAATGTTCCTGTCACTCTTTTGAAAGTTTGCAACAGAATAGTAGAAAATGTGGTTTTCAAAGTGAGTTCTGCCAGAAGGGGAGCTGTTAGAAACGCCCCTGTCAAGCGGCACCGTGCCTGGAAGGGGAGCTGCCAGTGTGTGCCCCAGGACAGCAGGCAGCCCTTCGGTGAGAGCTGCCAGCGGGTGACTTGCCACCCCTGGGCGCTGCCTGCCCGGGGGTGCTGGGCTGCCGGGAGATGAGCTGCTGGCTCGTGCTGCTTCCGTGCTGGAATGCCGCGTTGCTCAGGGCAGCGGAGCTCCCTGTCGCGATAGTGCTGCCGGTGTCGGGCCGTGCCCCGGCTGCCCAGCCCTGCTCTGCGGCAGCAGCGCGGGTGGAGGGCGCGGCACCCGGGCCGGGGAGACCTGAGGAGTCCTGCCGCGGGACGGGGTGATGCTGCCGGGCAGCGGGGGCTGCGGGAGGGGTGTGCGGTGGGGGCTGCGGGCACACGGGGGGGCCCGGGGCTGGGGGGGCGTGGAGCACCCACCTCTGAAGAAGGGCAAGCTGACACAACGTTAGAGTGCAGTTTCAATTCAAGAGGGAGGAGAAAAGGTGTTTAGTTTGTAGTCAGGTGTTTTTAAAAGAGCAATATTAAGATCTGGATTTTCACCTCAGTAGCCACAGGATTTTCATTCTGCTTCCTTCTGCATCCAGCATCTACACAGAGTGAGACATATCCTTAAAACCAAGAATAAAGAAAATACTCAAGAATGTTAATTCATCTAAACTGGAATGGAGTTCCATGGGTGGAGAAAAATACACCTTCCTAATTTTGCTACATTCTCACACCAAATAACAAGATACTCTATAAAACAATTTTTTCAAGAAAATCAGAATTCTTAAGCCACTCGAAACGTAAGAATCACTATCTTGTAAATACAGCCTTGTGTTCCAGGTTGGATATGTTTTTAGTGATGTTTCTATGGCATAGCAATAGGGAATATATATATATATAAATATGGCTCAGGAAGTCCAGGACAGCCTGGTGTACATGCTCAGGATTAGTAACATAGGCATAAATTCTAAGGGAGTTAATAAAACCATATGACCCGTGGCAATCCTCATGAAATAGCTAATACAGTGAGGAGGCTGCACTGTTCTCAGAAGATTATGTGAGACAAAAATGACATGAAGGAGACAGGCAATTTAAACTATGCTAATGCATAATGCTAAGCTGTGAGTAAGGCACTCAGAACACCTAGCAGGAGACACACTGGGTAGAGACACACAAGGCAGGGCAGTCTGAAAAGACACAGGATATCAAAATCCAGAGCCAATGGTTCAGTTTTGCCATGTGGTGCTGTGCAGCTTTGATACGGGCATAAAGAGTTCAGAGATTGTTGTGGAGTTGCCTGACCTGCTGCAACGTGTCACTGTTTCATTTGACCACAAAAGGCAGTTGCTAGTTGATATTTTGATCCCTTGCAAAGCACAGGGGCTGCATCAAAAGAAGTGTGGCCAGCAGGGCCAGGAAGGGGATTCTGCCCCTCTGCTCTGCTCTGGTGAGACCCCACCTGGAATACTGTGTACAGTTCTGGTGCCCTCAGCACAAGGAGGACATGGAGCTGTTGAAGAGGGTCCAGAGAAGAGCCACCAAGATTACCAAAGGCCTGGAGCAGCTCTGCTCTGGAGACAGGCTGGGAGAGTTGGGGTGTTCAGCCTGAAGAAAAGAAGGCTCCACGGAGACCTTAGAGCACCTTCCAGTGCCTGAAGGGGCTCCAGGAAAGCTGGGGAGGGGCTTTTAATCAGAGAACATAGTGATAGGACAAGGGGTGATGGTTTTAAACTGAGAGAGGGGACATTTAGGTTAGATATTCGGAAGAAATTCTTCACTCTAAGGGTGGTGAGGAACTGGGATGGGTTGCCCAGGGAAGTTGTTGATGCCCCATCCCTGGAGGTTTTTATGGCCAGGTTGGACGAGGGTTTGTGCAGCCTGGACTAGTGGTTCCCTGCTCATGGCAGGGGGGTTGGAACTTGATGATCTTTAGGGTCCCTTCCAAACTTAATGATTCTGTGATTCTACAGATAAACATGAATGCCTCTGCTTCATAATCTTCATTTCTGTTTTGGGTAGGACAAACAGTTTTCCTGAATATTCTCTCACTTTGATTGGAAAAATCCCAGCACTCCTTGCTGAAATAGCCTGACAGAACTTAATTGCTTCTTAAATGTACACAAAAGTGCCTTACTTGGGTCTAAAACTTGAAATAGCAGGAGTTAGAGTAGGTGCTTGAAGATGTAAGTTGAAACTAAGTAAATTAGGTGAGAATAAAAATTACACAAATGAGAGAGGCATTTGATTTGATTTACTTTGTATGTCTAGTTTTCACATATACCAGATCAAATATAAAGGACTGTAATTTCTACCCTACAGGCTGATCTGGACATGTGCTGTACTATTTGAAAGAGTGTGTCAGTGAAACAGCTGATAATTACTTGGCAGATCTTTCTTCTTCGCAGTGACACCCTCAGAGTGACCTTGATGAGGCGAAGCTAAATGGTGTCTGTCACCTGTTAAAAACATCCTCCAGGAAGGAAATTAGCAACAGATACCTCTGTAAGTATAATTCAGCTCCCAAATAATTCAGTTCCCAAATTCCAGGCTATTTTTTTCAATTTAGAGCTTTTTTTTTTGCTTTTTTTTTTAACAGAACTTCCAACGTGCAGGGTATCTGTGACATCCAACACCAGCATCTCCTCAGATGGATTCCTGGAAGCTGTCTGCAATATTGACAGTGTCAGAGTGATAACTACCCCATAACTTCTGCTCTTTCCCAAAGCCCCAGAAGTTTACTACACAGCCTAATTTATCAGGAAAACACAAGTTGACTTGCAGCCTGAGTGCACCCCAGGGGGTTGTTCTGAGAGCCTGAAAGAATTCACGCAAGGTGTGGCTGTCTCACAACAAAAAAAGTCGTTGTTTTACTTGTGAGGAATCTCAAAATAGTATCACAAGTAGGTGATAAAGGTGGCAAGAGCTGTATCTTTATTTCTGAGGACAGCTAATAATGATCTCAGAAATGGCAGATCCAGGAGCCCCTGGCAAATGGTTTAAATGACAAAGAGGATACATCAAGAAATCTTCAACTGTTCTTTTCTTTCTTAGAAGGACTAACAGCTCTCCAAGTATTTCAAGTCCTTTTGCTCAGATCGATAAGGCCCGCAGGGAGAACCTATTGAGGCTGCTGGGTTCTTCAGTGTCCTAAACCGGGATCGTAAACACTGCAGAAATCTGCACTTCCAGTGTTCCCTTTTTCAGGGACAGAGAAAAGGACATGTCTGGTCATCAGTGCATGAGGTGAACAGCTGGACCCTCTGGTTCCAGTCACCAACAGCCAGTTGTGTTTTCTCCTCACTTGTGGAAACTAAAAAAGTGAAACCAAGCTGGGTTTTTGTTGTGGTGGTGGTGTTAATTTGGTTTATTGAATTTTTTGTTTGTTTGTGGTTTTTTTAATGCACATCAGCTATGGCTCACTCTGATGATACTTAGTTGGCAAAGTTTTCACTGAAATCCATAAAAAGTCAAATAATACAAGGAAGTCTGCAAATACAGATCCATTGCCTTACTCCAGGGAGGTTCTTTTCCTGTTTTGCAGAAATGTTTTCCTATAGATGTTCCTGACCTGTCTTGGGGGCACTGGACAAGGAGATTGGACCTGTCACATCTCAGGGGTATTTCATTTTACCCGAGCTGATGGCAGATCCTGTGTCCCCGAGTGTTTCACCCAGGACCTACAGAAATCCACTTGTTGCTTCTGGGGGAGGATGGGGGGAACCGGTGGGGAGCCAGGACTTCCATCTGAGCTTTAACCCCCACAGAGCCAGTGCCCAGAGCTGCTGTGATAAAGGAGGTTTGCAAGGCAAAGGTCTGTCCACAGATAACGTCATGTAAATGCTTCCCTTGGCAGTGGAGGGCAATTCCATCAGCAGACACTGACTCCAGAGCACTTGGAACTCTCCTTTCCTCTCCAATATAAAAATCAGAAGGGGGAATCTGTGCTGGAGCAGTTTGGGAAGGAGTGCAGCCCATTGGAAGGAGCCACGCCGGAGCAGTTTGCGAAAGGCTGTATTCCTGGGGAACAGATCCATGCTGGAGAAAGGGAAGAGCACGAACAGGAAGGAGCAGCAGAGGCAAAGTGTTCTGAACTGACCCCAGCCCCGTTCCCCAGCCCTGCGTGCCACTCAGTGGGGGAGGACATAGAGGGATGGGTAATGATGGAGTGAAGTGGAGCCTGGGAAGCAGGTGGGGGTGGTGGTTTAGATGTGTCTCTTTTAACCATCCCAAATCTATTTGACTTGGCAATCAATTAAGTTGTCACCTGGTATTACTTTGGGGTTTTTTCAGTGCTTGTTCCTGACAGCAAATGCTGATGACGTTCCACCAAGCACGGGATGTGGGGTAGGATCTGCTGGAGGGGTGGCTGGTGCCACCAGGGCCCTGAGCTGTGGCTGCACAAGTGCTGGCAGGAGGCAGCAGGTGCCAGGGGAGGAGGACTTGGCCATGGGCAGTGGCTGCTGCCACACTGCCAGGTCCTGTTGCCAAAACCTCTGCAGGCTCATCACGTTCTGTAACGTGTTTTTTCTCTTGAAACTTTTTTTCTATCCAAATAAAATCACTGATGTTGCCCCCCGGCCTCCTCAGAGATACATACAAGGTCATAGCCTTAGAGGGGAAATAGTCTGTCCCTTGAGCCTTTCTGGGGAAGCAGCAGGTGCAAAAGACTTTTTCATGCAACACAGTTAGATTCAGGAGCTTATTTCCAGGATGTTATAGAGGAGTATCAATAGATTCCAAAAGAGACTTAAAGTCATGGACACGTTCCAGCTTGCATTTCAAATGGTCTCTTCTGTCCATACAGCAAGGATGAAATACTTTGATAGTTGTGTGTCATGATCCTAAGCAGGCAGACCTGAAGCCTTTCTGAAGTGTTTAGGTAAGAGCTTCAAATCTAGAGACTTCAGTAGTACACAGAAATCACCCATCCTTACCCAGAGCACCAGAAAAGGATCTGTGAGGGTTTGTCTCAAAGCTTCATCCCATCTGTCTCTGGCAAGGGCTCAAGTTAATGCCTTAACAGAAGTTAAGAAAGTGTGGGAACACAGGCCTCTTCTGAGTACTTTCCCAGCTTCCAACAATTTTTACAGCACAGGGAGCTCCTGAGCCAGGTTTGGTTTAAATAAATGCATTTTATTTAAATGATATAAAATCAATGCTAAAATTAAACCACCTAGACCAATTAGGTGGGCTGCTGTTACACCAGCCTCTGACAGGTGACTTCTCCATCCAAAGGCAACTCCCAGTGAGGGCTGTGAGCACCCAGAGGTGCCTCTGGGTGTAGTGGCTGAACAGCCGGTTTTAGAAACCCTGGTGGTTTCACAACAAACATGTTTATCCCTCTCTACAACTCCTCCATGCACACACGTTTGCAACAAGCAGCAGGCCCTGTTCAGTGCAGGGCAAATCTGGAAAACAGCCAGCTCTGAACTGCCTGATTATTTTCCCGTTTCCCTTTATACACTGCAACTCCAAATAGTGATACAGATTTCTTCACTCTCTAGTGCTTTCATTTCTGAAGATGCCCAGTAACTTGGCAGCTGCTCCCAAAGGGCACAGCAAGGTCCTGCTGCAGGGTTTTCACACTGCTAAGAGGCAGTAAAGGAACCAGAAGTGAACCGTGTTTCCCCTGGTGTCTTGGAAAGGGTGTCACAAACTTACTGACAGTTTCATTCACAATTTATTTAAGAACATGACTCCAGGATGCAAACAGAATCATGATGCCAGTCAGTACCTGGGAGATGACTGGGAGACAGGCAAGAACTCTTTCGGTGATCTAATTCTTTTTGACCCTTACAGCGATCATCTTCAGAATGTTATGAAACACTGGAACTCTCGAGTTTTTACTCCAGGCTTGGGCTGCCCTCGGCGGGCAGGGGGCTGTGCACTGCAGGCACAGCTGCGGGCAGGGGCGGCTGCCGACACCCGTCCCGCAGGGAAGCGCTGGGAAAAGCAGCTCCCAGAGCACGGAGCGGTGCAGGGGCTGGGTCTGTTCCAGATTGCAGAAGGCACCTGAACGAAATGCAGTTAATTTCAGCTGCCGCTCCCCAGGGGTCGGCACGGCCGGGCCGGGGGTCCCGGCTGCCCCCGCACACCCCGCGGCCGGGGGGCTCCGGGAGGGGCTGCTCGGGGAGAGACCCCCCCCCCAGCAGCACAGCCAGACAAACCAGCACCTCCCTGGCGCCATCGGCCCAGCCCGGGGGGGAGAAAACAATGAGCGATCAAACCAACGAGCCCCTCGGGACTTTGGGGCAGCCGGTTCCCGGGCACCGAGCGCTGCAAACGAGCCCTTTGCTGAGGGCTCTGCAAGACCCCGCAGAGCTCCCGGCGCGGGGGTTAAACGGCAGCTCGCGTTTCTCTGCAGCCCGGCTGACATCAGGCTGCACTTTTTGAGGCACTTCGTGAGGATCGTGTACAGGATGGCCAGGTTTTGTTTTGTGCACACTTGATCAAACGTCGCAGAACCTATGAAGCAGGTTCTGACCCTTTTCCTGCTGATGGCAATAAACCTATCAGGAAACCTCGGCGAGCTCTTTTTCTGCAGCTACACTCACCTAATGAGGTAAGCCTGGCGGGGTAAAACAAAAGGCACTGCAGATGCCTAAGTTTATTCTCAGGAAAGTACAATTAAAGAGGCCTTGGGTGCCCTGAAATAGGGTGTTGCCTTTGAGCTGAAACCTGCAAACAGGAACGGCTGCGGGGGGCGAGGCTGTGAGAATAGGTGACAAGCGGGGTACGACTGCCTTTGGACCTCAAGTGAAGCGCTGGAGGGTTCTTTCTGCCACCGGATTTTACGGATTGTACTTTGGCGACCCAGACGGGACCGCGCTCCTGCACCTCGAGGGATCCGGGGAATCGCAGCATCTCCAGGCGGCAGCGAGGGATTTTCGGGAAGAATCTCTGACCCCTGAACCGAAGAGCTCGGAGCAAGTTCCCTGGTAAGGCGAAGGCGCTCTTTTGGGGTTTGGTTCGGGGCTCGAGTCCCCTGTTCCGTTTGGGTTCGAACTGTGTGTCACACCGTATGTTACGGCCCCTTTCATTCAGGACGCTTTAAAGCCTTTCCTGTACCCTTGTTTTTAAGCTGATGAAGCACCTGGTGAGGAAATCTGGTTTCAAGCTCTGGATGTCTAACATTGCAGCTGGCGACATAAACTGCTTCAAGAGTCAAAGCCTTTAAATGCAGCGATGACAATTAGGGATTTCAGGTTTTCGTTCAGAAACCCGCGTGCTACTTGCACCCCTTCAAAATCCTTTTCCAAAAAGGTCAAAGCTGATGTTCTAAAAGCACGTGCAGATCAATGTTTGATTCATGCCCTATTCGTGTAACAGCTGTGTTGCCATAGCTAGGAAGATACTATTTTTTGCATAGACATCTGACTGTACATGCCCCGGGCAGCACCTCTTGCGTGGCTGAGCTGTCTGGAAGGAGGTGATGACAAGGCGGTCCCGCAGCCCCATGCCCAGCCCCGGTCAATCCATGTGGCATTCCCTAGCCATCCCTCCATATTTTATAAGACTTTGCCAGTAATGGCTGGGGTGTCGTTCAGCCTCTGTTGACAACCTTGTATTTTTTCCTCGTGAGCTCCAATCGTATTTATCACATTTCTAACCACTGTTTGGCAATGATTTCCATTTTTTTTGGTGATTATAATCCTAATTGGAGCCAGCCTGAAGCCAGACGGTCCGATTTCCCCCGGCCTGTTAGGGTTAATGTCACATTCCTCTCAGCTCTATTCTTTTTCTGTCTGGAGGGGACAACTTTCAGAAGCAGGTGAGCATTGGCCCGGGACGGATTATCTCACAAACAAATACTACAAAATAATGCAGCGGGTATTGTTTATTTTTTTGGTTTTGTTTTGCTCCCCCCCCCCCCCTTTCAGAATCAAAGCTATAGGTGAGATCTCTTATCACTGATTTTTCTATCATAAATGAAACATAAATGTATAATCTACAAACTGTCTTGCAGTGTTTGTCACTGCTCCATCATTGTAGCAGATAATTCAGGAGGTGTGGACAAACAGTTACGTGTGTGTTCTAAATGTGGGGAAAGACGGGCAGCTGTTTGTGCGTTACTTCTGCCTCGCTGCGAAGCGCGAGTTTCCCTGGCGGGTCGGCAGCATCTCCCTCTGGGCCCTGCAGCTGGGCAGACGTCCCTCCTCATGGTGCAAATAACGAATAAATTAAAAAAAAAGCCGAATAGCGAGTTTCGGAGACAGGGACTGGAACGGCACAAATTCAGAGCCTTGCAGGTTGAACGAATGCAAAAGGGAAGCCAAGTACTGTGAAGGTAGTATTTTACTCGGTGTGTCTTCTTGTGAGGCGCGGGAAAGGACAATAACCAGGGCGCTGCCGATGTGCGTTGCTGTAGCTCCGCAGGGCTGTGGGTTGCGGTGTTGGTGCGTTGGGTGTGTTGGGATGCGGCTCTTAGCGCGGGCGGTTCATTCCTCAGCAGCTCTTTGCTCCCCGGGCTCGCAGCGCGGGGCTGCGGCTGCGGCGCGGCCGGGCGGGAGCGCTTGTGCAGCGGTCTCTGCTGCCCCCTGCTGGCCGGAGGCGGGCGCTGCAGCGCAGGGGCCGCGCATGCGCGGGAGTGGCGTGCCCGGCCCCAAGATGGCGGAGCCTGGCAGGAAAATGGCGCCTGAGGCCTCAGGAGAGCACGACGTGATTGGCTGCCTGCGCTACACGAGCTAAAGGCTGCCCCGTGCGAGCTGATGGGTCGGGGCAGTTCGCTTGACGAAAAGAGTGGGGTTCTGCCGCGATTCGGGCATGTTATTTTATTTGCTTGGGGTTTTTTGGCCTTTTTTTATTTGTTTTTTAATATTTTTTGTTGCGGAGAGACGGCGCATGCGCAATAGGCAAAGCCCTGTACGGCGGAAATGGTCCGCGCATGCGCAACAGCGATGTACGGCATCGAAAAATTAGCGCATGCGCACTAAAGCTTAAGGACAAGAAAAACAAACTGCGCATGCGCAACAGCGGTATCTGCTGCCACCTGCTGGCCGCAGTGCGCTACTGCAACGAAGGAGCGACGCATGCGCAGATGTGGCGTGCCCGGTAAAAAGATGGCGGCGCCCGGCAGAAAAATGGCGCCGCAGACTTCAGAAGCGCAGGACGTGATTGGCTGCCTGCGTTACACGTGATAAAGACTGCCCTTGCGAGCTGATTGGTCAGGGCAGTTCACGTGACGAAAAGCGGGGGGGGAGGGGGCTTCTGGCGCGGTTCGCGCATGCGCAGTAGGTTTTTTACGATTTTCCTCGTTTCTTCTTGCTTTTTTCCCGCAGTTTACGCTTTATCGCTCCGGCCCCTCTCCCCGCGCGTGGCCGGGAAGGCCTCGGGGCTGACGCGGTGTCTCGGTGCCTCGCCCTGGGCTCCTCGAGCGTGTCCCCCCCAGCTGGTGCCGCGGTCTCTGGTCCCGGCGCCGGGCGCTGCCGGTCGGTGCTTTTATAGCTTAGTAGAGGTTCTGTTTTGCCTGTTTTTTAATTTGCTTGTGGTTTTTTGGCCTTTTTTAATTCGTTTTTATTTATTTATGTTGTGGACGGAATGCGCATGCGCAGTAGGTAGAGTCCTGTACGGCGGAAATGATCAGCGCATGCGGAATAGCGCTGTACGGCGGCGGTTAAATTGGCGCATGCGCAGTAGGACTTTAATAAAGTGGAAATTACACTGCGCATGCGTAGCAGCGGTCTCTGATGCCCCCTGCTGGCCGCAGCCCGGTACTGCAGCAGAGGAGCTACGCATGCGCAGATGTGGCGTGCCCGGCAAAAAGATGGCGGCGCCCGGCAGAAAAATGGCGCCACAGACTTCAGAAGAGCAGGACGTGATTGGCTGCCTGCGTTACACGTGATAAAGACTGCCCCGTGCGAGCTGATTGGTCAGGGCAGTTCACGTGACGAAAAGCGGGGGGGGGGCGGCTTCTGGCGTTGTTCGCGCATGCGCAGTGGCTTTTTAACGATTTTCCTCGTTTTTTCTTGTTTTTTCTCGCAGTTTCCGCTTTTTCTCTCCTGCCCCTCTCCCCGCGCGTGGGCGGGAATGCCTCGGGGCTGACGCGGTGCCTTGGTGCCCCGTTCACCCCTCTCCGTCCCGTGTCTGCCTGCGCATGCGTGTCCCTGCCCTCTGGCTGCTCGCCCCGGGCTCCTCGGGCGTGTCCCCGCCCCGCCGGTGCCGGCTCCGCTCGGAGGGCGGGCAGCGCGCGCTGGCAGCCCCGGCGGCTGCACCGCCGCGCGGTCCCTGGTCCTGGCGCCCGGGCGGGACAATGACCCGGGCGCTGCCGCTCGGTGCTTTTGTGGGGACGTTTTGTTGCTGTTTCTCCTCCCGCCCCCCCGCGCGGAGGTCTCTGCTGCCACCCTGTGTCCAAAGCGCGGTACTGCAGCCGCCGGGGCAGCCCGCGCTTGTGCCGGCGCCGCGGGCGGCACCTGCTGGCGAGAGTCGGGCAGTGCAGCTGCCGGGCTGCGCATGCGCGGCAGCGTCCGGCGAGGCCTCCCCTCGGTGGGCGGGGCCCCGCCCCTCGCCCGGCCCCCGTGGCGCGCGGCCCGAGCCGAGAGACGTGGCGGCGCGTCCCGCCGGGCCCGCGGGGCTGGGCCGGGAGGTCGGTTGTCCCGGGGCGGGGAGAGAGGGTGCGGGGCCGGGCTCGGGGCTGCGGGGCCCAGGGGAGGGTGCCGAGCGGGGGCGGGGGGGGAACGCAGCGCGGGGAGGCGGCGGGAGCGGCGGGGGGGTGAAAACTGCTTGAGACCCTCGGGGTGCGATTGTTGTTAGAAGCGGCCGAGTTGAGCTTCGGTCTTTGTTGTTTCAGTCTTCACTAACGGGCTTGACACAAGTGCGAGTGATTGGTGGCACGTGAAGGCTGAGGATTCGTTCTGCTGCTGGTGCCTGTTCAGCTGCTGTTTTCCGTTGCCTGAGAAAAGGCGAGGAGAGCTGCGTTCCTGCAGAGGCCACTGCAGAGGTTTGTTTCCCTTTCCTTTATATCGATTCAAAGAAAGTTAAATTTGTCTGTTGTGTATTTGCAAGTTCTTTGCTTTACGGGCACGTGTAGGACGTGTTCCCACTGCTTCCCCAGCACATGCAGGGCAAAGAAGTGTCAATGTGCTCAGTCCATAGTCGACCAACTGCAATGTTGTTTGACATAATTTTGGGAGCACCTGACCTTCTTCCATGGGTAGGAAGGGTTGAAACCATAAGAACATGGTCTGCTGTAGTCCCAGGGACACCTGTGTGTCAGAAGGAATACTGTGTAGGAGGTGATCATGCAAGTCCCTTTCACAATT
Organism: Apus apus; assembly: GCF_020740795.1. NCBI lineage: Eukaryota > Metazoa > Chordata > Aves > Apodiformes > Apodidae > Apus > Apus apus. Next base: position 66,400,210 of record NC_067286.1, read on the forward strand.
ATTAGAGAATTTTAACAAAAAAAAGTGGAATAACAGAGCAGATTTTTGTGAATGAAAGGTGACAACTCTGAACTGTAACTGAACAAGGATAATGCAACATCAGTGTCAGATATTGCTGTAAGTGTCTTACAAGAGAGCAGGAAGGGCCTCTTTGGATTCTGTATTCAGACACCTGCTGTGTAAGGTATCCATCATAATCTTGTTAAACTCATATATATTCTGGTATGAGTAATTTTAAATTATATCAAAATGAACAAGACTTAAAATCAGTCTGTTTCTCCTCAAAATCTGGCTGCATAAAAGTTACTTTTCTGTAGCTAGTTAGTCAGAAAAAAGAAGTAGACATTAAAAGTGATAGTTAATTCAGTTGATTTTAAGTTTTCATGCGTTGCACAGTAAGTTTCAAGCATCCATTTCTAGCCACTGATTTCTAGTTTGAGCCTTGTAGATTAAATTTCAACAACAACAAAAAAACAACCCAGAATTAAATAGAAGGTAATATTTATTGGGTGGTTCCTGGACAAGACTGGACATATGAGTGTATTCAAAAGCGTGTTCTCTGGGCTTCTTTTTCCTAAAATCTCAGTTTCCTGAATATTCTATTTCCTCATAGCAGTGGCTTTCATCACTAGGCTTTCATCACACCTTCATATGCTGGGCAGAGAAAGTGCTGTAGCTGACCATAGAGTTTAGAGATGCAGTGTGTGATGTTGATCTCTGGCTCTGAGTGTGAGCTTCTGTCATTCCAGGTGGTAGCTCACAGGGAGGTATTTTGTGTGTCTCAGCACCCATAGCACAGGTGCATCACAATAGTCATGGATCTGGATTGCAGGTAGTAAGTAGCTGAGATTTGACTGTAGTTAAAAGGAAAAGTAAAAAGCAAAGCTGTCTTGAAAATGCGACTGATTGTGAACTCTGTCATCGCTGCTACTTCAGGGCTTCACTTGCTTGTGCTTTTGTTAATATTTTCTGTGCTCTGCTTTATTTCTTCTTTTCGTTAAGGTTTACCTTTATGTGCTGTTTTCCTTTTCCATTAAGAAGACCTGATAGTTGAAAAATTATCTGTCAGTTTTTTCAGTTTCTAGTGTCATGTACTGGAGAAAGTGAGGGGAGATATTTTTCCAGGTCTGGTGTGTCAAGTATTGGTTTTGCTCAGTTGTTCACTGGCATCAAGAAGAACCAATCCTGTATTTCCTTACCTTTATCTCATCTCCTTTATGGATTCTATGCTCAAATAGGCCTAAAATTCCATATTAAACCCACGCAGTTTAGACATACTAAATACCAGTTCTCATCTGTGAATCAAGATCAAAATAGCATTTCCAATTGATTGTGACTAAAATCTTAAAATTTCCTCACATGTGTCTGAAGGCTGTGCTGCTTCTGCTCAAGATCTTCTGAAATAATTGTCTAATCTTTATAGAACCTTTGACAAAAATCTGATTTCCAAGACATTATGGGCAAGCGAAAAGGAAGTGGGCTTTCCTACAGGTCTATTTTATCTGGATTGCGTGAGTTAATGTCTTTCAAAATTAAGCATAACTATTTGCTTTCAGTTACTGAGATTGTCTACTGCCTCTAGGCTTTGAATCTGGGACCCACCAGAGTTTTCACTCAAATTGCTGTATAGCATAGATAAATTCAGAAAATTAAGCAGGTGCTTAAATGAGGCAAATAAACAGGCCTAGTAATTGCTCTCTTTGGTTTAAGCCAAAGACTTTTTCATACTTTATGTGCTTCCTCCTGTGAGCCACAATGCAAAGATTTCAAGTGCAAAATTCTGAAATGTAGTAATTCCAGAGTGAAAACCTCAAGACACATGCAAATATTACCACATCTGAGAGGAAATGGAGAGAAATTACAGTTTTCTTTACAAGTTGCAAATGTTCCAAAAACTCGGGGATGTTTATCACTAAATATTAAACTAGAGTTTTGAATTTACAAATGCAAAAGTTGTTATAAATGAGCTATGCCTGCTGACTTGTTTTTGTTTGTTTGTTTGTTTAAGGAATTATATTTTATTTGGTATTTCATCTTAAGGTCTCCAAATAGAGTACTGACAAGAGTCATCTCTTCCTTTGCTGTGTGATTACATAGTATGGAGCAACCTCATTAAGGTCTATTTTCTACGAAAGTACAGTACAAATTTGCTGCAACAGTGCTTTCAGCTTGAATTAAAGTTTATTCAAGATACATAAGACACTGTGCATAACATCTCCTTACATTAATTAACAAAGTCACCTGATGAAAGTTAAGCACATTTGCAATTGATACCCTGAAGACAGGTAGGTGCATTCTGGAAGTGAGGTCCAGAAGTGTTTTACTTAATCTTCTTGGCCTTTAAAATAGTATTTAAAAAATACGCCAAGCATCCTAAACGTTGTCTCAAGGAAAAAAGCCAAGAAGTAAGAGAATCTGAAACTCAAAAGACAAGTGAAAATGGTGTTTTTAATAACCATTACACTTCCACATTGCATTAAGGTGCCACTTAGGTTCCCTGTCGTGATGATGGTCATCCTATAGACATCAGAATACACGTGTTAAAATTCTGCCTTAGTGTTTCATTAAAAAAAAATAAATTAAAAAAAAAATCTGTATCTAACGAATTTAAACCTGAAAGTGACACTTCTTGTAGTAGGATCATATGGTCTTGAATATATGGTCTGTTAACTGATATAGATGCTGATATATATGCTTTACAGCAATGGTATGTAGTAAATGCAGTCATAACTTCTTTTATATGGAAAATCTTAACACTTAATATTATGTTGTCCCAGTAATAGAAATATAATTGTGAGGAAGGAGATCCAGCTGAAACAGAGATTCCTCTCATAGCGTCAGGAGAGCCAGTTGCCTGGGCTGGCATATAAACTGAACTCCAGGGGTTTTTTGGTTTTTTGTAACATGCCCTGCTGATACTAATTGTATGGTAGGCCTTTCAGTTTCTTCACATCATTCACAAAATTTCAGCACTATCAGAGGATACATAGTGGTGAAGCTGATTAATTACAAACAGAATACAAAAATTATCATCATTGAAAACTGATGTGTACACAGCTGGTTTGTTCCACATTTACATTCTTCATCAGAGACTTCTGATGCAACAAAGATGAAGTATAGAGAGTTTTTTGGAGTTAGTATTGTGCAAGTTTAAAACTTCAAGCTATTCAATGTAATCACATATATGAGGGAATAATTTTAATTCATTAATTGAATAATGAAATAGTAAACTACTGTGTTACATGCCCAGATTGTTAAGTTAAATTTGATCAGAATATATCTATCAAATCTATCTATCAAATCTATCTACACCAAATGCCAGTTATACTTTCAGTAATATGTAAGAAGACTTATAGACTTGAAATGAACAAATGTGATCAGAATCAGCTTGAAGATTGCTTAGTGACCCATTCAGTTGTGTGATGATGTGGTTGCTTCTAATTTCACTTTGGAAAACAGGCTTGTGAAAGGTTACTTGTGATCACATGCAGGTTGTAGTGCATTAATTTTTTTTATCCTGTTATATGTATTCATAAAATGCTTTCGTTTCTTTGAAGGATCTAATTGATACATCTGTGCAGCAGAGCTATATGAAATTCTGAAATACCTGTACCAGTGCCAGTTAGTTACTTCTCATTATTGTGGGCAAAATGATGGTTGCACACGTAATTGAAACTGCTTCATATATTTTATTATCTACACTTACTTGCAGTTGCTTCTAAGTTGTTCCAAGTTGCACCATGCAACTTTAAAAAGGAACACTTTTGAAAATAAAATTGGCACTACTACAGCCAAAACAGCCTATTTCAAAGCAAAGAATGGAATCATTCTAGATCTATGTCCTTGTTAAAACACATTTTAAAACACGATGGTAGCTTAATGTGCTAAATGAAGTGAATTTGTCCTAACACAGGAGAACTCATTGCAAAGGAACTTTTCTAAGTAGTTAATTTGCATGGATTGAGAACATAATACAGATGCAGGTCATGGTCCCAGCAGAAGATAGATGCAGAAGCTAGTCCTTTCTTTGATCTGCTCTGTTGCCTTAGGGAAAAGTTCAGTGGTTGAGGAGTCAACAAACACACCCTTTTAAGTATAGTTGTAGCTTTTTCATCTACTTGATGTTAATATTTGACATAGATCTGTTTTCTCTGCATAGTCTGTCTTCTCTGTCATAGCAAACACGTGCTGTTGTCTGTCGTGTATCTAATGCTTCTTTTGCTAAAAGTACAGAAGTAAAAAGCAATGACACTGTCACAGAAGAAGCAAGAGGATTTTGAGAGTTGTCGGCTGAGACTGACTACCTGAGGTTGTTTCACTTTTGTTGTAAAAAAAAAAAAAAGACGGTGTCACTTTTTGTAGTTGCCTGTGCCTGCAACTTCCTCTTTTCCTCATGTTTTATACCATAAGATTAGATGGAATTCCATGACTTAGAGCTGGGGCCAGCCAGGTCATGCCCACTGTCTTAGAAGTAGGAGTAATGCCAAATTGGGGATAAAACAGGAGCATGCACAGTGTGCAGCACCAAGTGAGGAAATAATTAGTGGCTGCCTAATGTTGGGCTGACTTAGCCAAGGGCGCATCTACTCATGCAACCTTCTTTTATCTCTTCAATGCAGATACTGAATTGATGAATGAAAAAGCTGAACAAACTAGAAAAGTGTATGTCTGGAGATTTGCCTCTTGACAAACTTCAACAAGAGTTATTTCTTTGTCTATGCACTGAGGAGAAGAACAACATATCAAGTGCCTTTGAGTAACTGAAGTTTTTGTCTGGAGATAGCACGAGGTTTCTCCATGTCGCTGTTGAAGCTAAAGCTGTGATCTCTGTCTCAGCTATATTTTGTCACTAAGAGATAACTGGGAGGCTGCACAACATTTCAGATAAAATGTTGGGTGTGGAAACCTATTCTCATCAAATAAGTATTATTCTTTTAATTTTCCTGTTACCTCAGAAAGGAATTTCTTAGGGTTATAGTGCACGTACTTGGCTGTGCTGCCCGTACTGGCTGGCTTGAATGTGCTGCTTCTCACAGGCAGAACTAGAGATGGGGACTGATTTCTTGCATTCCTTCACAGAGCAACAAGCTGGTGAATCACAGGTAAAAAGTACGTGTTAATTGAGTGACGATGACAGCTGCTGAATTAGAAGAGGTTTGCATCAAAGCTCTGAGGCCTACAATTTTTGGTGCACCTTCAAAAAAGATGCACAGTGTTACTTATTGAGAGCCTTGAGGTTTCAAGCTAAGGCACTCGAGTGTATGTGAAGGACTGTTTCTTCTCTGTGTGTGTGCATGCAGAATCACTTCTGCAATGACTCGTCTCTGTTTGCTTTGCATGATTGCTGTGTGATCCGAGATGCAGAATGGAAGACAAAGGGAGTGAGGATTTAGAGAAGTTCCCTTTTTAGAGTTAGGCTGGCATCTGGGGAAGCTGGGTGGCATTCCTTTTTCTGACAGATTTGGAGGGGACAGCACCTAAGAGAAAGAATGTAACGTGAAGGTTAGCACTGACTGAAAGATGGCACAAGCAAGTCTGAGTTTGGTATCACACAGCTTTTAAGTGACCAGTGCTGCAATAATGTTAATTAAGTATGTGTAGAAGGGCTGGATTGCTAGTTAAAGGCAGATTTTGCATTTAAAATACATGATATATTTCAGCTGAAGAAAACCATAAGGAATATGTTTTCTTATGTTTTGTGACAGGTTAGAATCACTGAGTTAAAATGCCTATAGAGTGCAAATTCTGACTGGTTTTAATATTAGGCTGTGTTTTTTTCATTTTCTGTTTTACAGTGTTATGTGGGAACCAATGGGAGGCGGTAAAAAGATTATTTTGCTGGCTGATAATAACATATTATTGTGGGATTTGCAGGAAAGTTCAGCCGAAGCTGTGGTAAGATTTTTTTTTTTTTACAACAAATCATGATAGATTGACTATAGTACAAACAGTTGCATTCCCTAGCCTAGAATTTACTAACTTTTTTGCTACTCAGAAATATCTTAAGGCCTTTAATGCTGGTGGGGAAAATGAAATACCCTATCAGTTGTCTTGAATACAAGTGTTTAAGAGAAGGCAACTTGGTGTTTTTGTATCTGTTGCTAGTGGTTATTTTTTCTTTTTCTAGAGCTGCCTGTGCTTTCCTACTGGATTTAAAGTAACTAATCCAAAGTAAAGCAATGCTAATTTGATAAATGTATATGAGAAAAAAAATTGTAGTAGCCTTTGGCTTTACTGATTGAATTTAGATAATAGTATATGAATTCACGTTGGTTAATACCATGCAGCCCTCAGTTTAGTTTATAGTCCTTGTTGCATGTGTAAGTATAATATAAATTTCTCTATTTACTGTGCACTGCTTTAAGCTCTCTGTATTAGTTTAATCTAGTGCCATAGTTTGCATTCAGATTATTTTGCTGATTGTTAAAACCTTCTTATTCAGGAACAGATATAAAAATACGTCATTGGCATAGATTTCTGTTTGATTATGCTACCTCTTATGGATAAACAAAGAAGTCTGCTTATTTCAGTATAATGACATAGATTGTATATAGAAAACTTCAGATGTTTCTTTATAGAGTCATTGAGGTCAGTATCTGTCCTACAAAGGGAAACCAGTTATGTCAAGGACATTATTATTCAGATGATGGCTTGTCACTTCTTGAATTAAATCCTCATTGTTCAGGGTTAGTTTCTTTTCTTGGATGCTACAGAATCACATTTTTCAACTGGCAGTTGCTTAAAGAGTCAACACGTGTGTGTAAACTCTTCCCTGTTGTACCATCTGACTGTATGCACATAGATGAAGTCTTGAATTATTATTATTATTTTGCATAGTGTCCATCTAATGTGATGTAGTTTATACTTTGTTCGTAATGAAGCCCTTGGGGTTCCTTCACTAGATGAGGAAACCTCAGCTTTTGTTTTCACATGGTTCTTCAATCAGTGTTATACTACCTTCCAAGGCTTCTTCAAAGTAGGTTTGTTTTGTTTTAATCAAATTGATACTGAGAGTTTCTGAAGGCCTCTAGGAGCCTGCCTGTAGCATTGTATCCAGTGGATTTGCATGACTCTTCTATTAGTATTTCTGTTCTAATGCCTGCATAACACATTGGCTTCTCAGCCTTCTGCACCAGCAATTTTGAGTTACTCTTAGGCAATATTTGCTTCATCACCAAGTCAGTGACCACTCTTAAAGTGAAGTTTAATAGTGAAAGTTCATGAAATCTTGACTCAGGAATCTTGTCTCTATGCAGCCAGGTGGGTCTCTTCTAAAATGACTGGTATTGTTGCATTCCTGTTGAATTTTTGTCTGCAACAAGTATGTCTCCAACGTGTGGTGGGTTCCTGAGTTAAGCAGAGCACAGCTGAACAAGACTCTGAGAAAAGCATGAGCATCACTTTAAAATGCCTGCTGTAGACTTTCTAATAATTAAAATGATGACAACGTAAAGTGCGGTATCATAGGCTTTTTTCAGGCCTCGATTCAACTGCTGTGTATTTCTGAAATGTTTGAAGATTACCTCCTTCCTAGGAGATTAACTCCCTGTCAGAATCCATAGAAGGCTGGAGAACAAAACCTTTTGTTCTGTAGCAGTTTTATATTTACAAAAATGACACAGGACTGACAGTTAGAGGAAGTGATGAGAAAGAAAATAAGAAATATTTGATTACTGAGATGGGTTTCTGCTTAAAGAAACAATCAAAACATGATAACTCCACCCCATCTTTAATGCTGTCGTGTTTGGAATGTGGGAGACAAATCTGTGAGGACAAGTTGGTTAGAAACAGGTAGCATTGGTAGGGGTAAGCAATAAATATGTTTTCCATTTGGTTATCACTGTGTACAAGGAGTGTTTAGCCAATAAGCTGCTGGTGAAATAGTGATCTCTTTCTGTGTATATCCTCTTTATAATGGATTGTTGAATTGAAAATATGTTAAAACCCTAAAAAGCACGTCTTGTATTTTAATGCTTTTTGATTGGAGTGTAAAAACACCCTTTTCTGGGATATTAATAAAGAGGACCTTTTTTGCCTTGGACACAGGTACAGAAAAGCCTGCAGGAAAAAAAAACAAAACAACAAAACCAAAACATTTAAAATACCAACTCTCCCCAGCATTAAAAGGGGATAAATATATAAAAAAGAAAAAGAGAGGTTTCCTGAAGAGAGACCATGGGAAGGGTTCACAGTTCAGTTCCTTTGGAGGTTATAGCTGATCATACAAGGTGTCAGTTGGTGCTACGCAGAAAATTCTGGCCAGGATATGTCCATTTGCTTTATATGCAGGGAGATTATTTAAATGATAAGAAAGATTGTGTGTGTTGTTCATTAGGATAAAAGGTTGTGTGTTTTTGGCATGTCTTGCCCCCACGTGATGTCTTGTCACCTAACATGCTAGGTGAGGTGCCAAGGGGATGCTTTGGTTCTAGCAGACAGTGACAAAGCAGTAAGTAGCTCGTTAACTTAGGTGTTTTGTAGGGACTGGGAAGAGAAAAAAATCTTTACAGAATATGTACATTGCTGTAGACTTAGAAGTGAAATGACCGTGTGCGTGTACACGTCCTTTTGACTGACTAAACCAGTGGCCTAGGATTAAGATAATATAAGTGTCAGCGTGTTTGAGTTCTTTCCCTTTTTGTACAGACGAGCGAGGTGCCAGCGTGCAGCCTGCGCTCCGCTCTCCGGCTCGCAGGAACCCCGGGCGCTCCGGGCCGGGGCCGCCCCCGTCGCTGTCCCCGCCTGCCCCGTCGCTGCCGCCGCCCCCGCCGCTTCGAGCCGCCCGCGGCGGCAGGTCCCGTTCCGCTGGGGGGCAGCCGGGCCGGGGCAGCCCCGGGGCAGCGGGGGCAGGGGAGCGGGGCAGGGGGCGGACACCGCCGGGCACGGGCGCCGGGCACCTCCCCGCCCGGCCAGAGCCCCCCTGAGCCTCCCCCGGCCCCGCTCGCCCCGGGCAGCCCCAGCCCCTCCCCTGCAGCCGCTCCCCGAGCCCCCTCCTGCCCCGCCCGCTGCCCGCGGAGCGTGTCCAGAAGCCCCGCGCGAGGAGGGCCCGGCCGGGGCAGCTGCGGGAGCGGCGGGCACCGCTGCTGCTTTCCCTCTCCGGGGCCGCGCTTGCCCCTTCCTGCCCCGGGGATGCCCGTTTGCATCTTGCCCGGCTCTGACACAGCGAGACCAGTAATTCTGAGATCCCTTTCATCAGTCTCTTCACCGAGTAGTCCTCGAGAGATCTTTCCACGGGCGGTTTCTCGTGGGCAGGTCCTCACTGCTGTCTTTTCCGTCCCCGCCCCGGGGCGTGTCCCCAGAGGCAGGTGACAGGACCAGCTGCTGCTCCCCCAGCCCTTAATTCCAGCTGGTGTTCCAGCTGCCCCTATTCCCAGGGGATTGTGGGGAGGGCCCTGGGCGGGGCCCGGGATATATGAGCCCCCGCCTGTGGCCGGGGAGCTCAGTCTGCTCTGGGGCTGTGCCGGGGTGGGGGGGCTGAGGCTGGGGTCTCTGCTGGGGCTGCAGCTGGTGGAGCTTTAGAGCTGTTTGAGTGTGTTTTGAAGCTCCTTGGAACAGGGGCACCCGTGTTGTGCAAGAGGCTCTGGGTAAGCAGTGTATGTTGTCAGAAGGATGTTGGTTGCCTGCAGCTTTTTCTGCTGGTGGTAACTTCATATGGGCTGTTTTGGGGTGAGAAGGTGGTTTAACATTCTGTGGTGCATCTTTCTTTTTTGCAGGTGATGAGGGACCTGCTGACTGTGGGACTCGTGGAGTTCATGAACTGTGGAGCTTTCTTTAAAGGAGGATGTCCTGAGACTTGTGGCCCCTGAAAGCTAAGTTGAGGGATGGGTGCTGGGGGGGACCAAAGTTGGGAATTGCAGGGAGGGGTTTTAAAGTCAAGAGCTGGGGAGAGGGCTGTCTGGGAACTGTCCCTTTGGGCAGGTAAAGGCAGTGGGTTACTCTTCAGTGTGATGTCAGCGTGTGCCAGGCAGGGCAGCTCCAGCCTGCGTGTGTCATGGTGTAGTTTGTGTGGTCTGTTGTCTTTTGTGTCTCAAACCCTCCTTGGGTCCCAGTCTCCTCTTTGTGCTCCAGGAGCACAGCACTCGCCTTGCCAGCCCATCCTTAGGTCTTGAGCATCATCTGTGCTCACTCTCGTAGTGCCCGTGGGGCGCTGCTTTTCTTGCCTGAACTGAAAAGCCCAGCTGGGCCTCGTGACTCGGGTGTCTCCTCTTGATCCTCTTTTTGCGCCGGTGTTGCGGTCGGTGTCGTCAGCCCCGCTCTGGAGGCTTCTCTTTCACAGGGAGAATCTCTTTTTTTTCTGGGCATTCTTCCCTGTGTTCTTGCATTCTTGGGTCTTGCCAAGGCTTCTCGTGCATCCGTCTGCTTCAGTTCTGACTGTAGCTTCTTGTCACGGTTTGCCATGTTTGACCTTTCTCTGGGGCTGCCTTAGGGCTGCCTTACTGCTGAAATCACAAGTGAATTGAGTATAGGAATATTGGGACTAATGTGTTAATTAAAGCGATATCAGTTCAAATTGCATGCCTGTTAAAGACTTGTGCAAACTGACCACTGCTTGACCTAAGCGACTTGACTTTGGACTGGACTTGTGACTTGACTTAGCCTGAGTGTCTGGAGTGATGAGGCCTTAGGCTGCAATTCTAATTAATCTTTCGCTGAACTCCTGTGATGAGCCTTAGTTAGACCTTGACTCTACCAGCTGTAATAATATGGAAACAAGATGTGGGAAAGATAATTACTCAAGACGACCTTCTGAACTGGGAAGATGCATTGACTGAAAGTTAGGTGGGAGCAACTGGACAAAAGCAGAATGTGGAAGACTTTTCCAGCTGAGAAACAAGTGGAAGAGAGCAAGACTGGAAGCACCCAGCTCGAGCTGCAGTAAACTGGTTCTGTGGCAGAACTGAGGGTCTGAGCTTCTCTCTCAGGTTGGAGGTGAAGACTGGATCCAGCTGCACCTAGGCTCTGCCCTGAGAAGAAGCTGAGAAACCAAGGAGGTCCTGTCTGAAGCTCACAACTCGAAAGGAGGGACTTTCTGGACTCTTCAACACTCATCTCATGCTTGCGGTCCTGTATGTCTTGCCACCTGGTGGCATCTGCATTGGAGAAGGAGTTTTTTTGTTGCTGAGAGTTTCCTCTCATGCTTGTGTCACATCCTTTGTGTTTGTGTGTTGTGTCTCTGTGCTGTTGGGTTGGAGCTGCTCTCTCTGGAGCCTGTAGCAAGTGTGGGGTTGGGAGAAGAATAGCAAGGAGAGCCTGTGGTTTGTGTTGCTGTGCTGCCTGTGCCTGTTGGGGTGCAGATGGAGCATTTGAAGTGAAGTAGCAGCCCTCAGCAGGGGAAGGTGGCCATTTTCATAGTGTTTTTGAGAGGGGGTGGCTGGAGCCACCTGGGAGAGGCTGCTGGAGCCATAGCCAAGCAGGCTGGGTGTCCAGGGTGTTAAGGCCTGAATGTGTGGGGCGTAATGTTAACTTGGTTTTTAGCTCCCTTGTAGGTACTTAGGATCTAGAAGATGTTCCTAAATAGGAATCTCTGGAATTGCATCCGGCTGATTGCTTGTTACTGCTTTTTCAGATGCAGGGAGAGGAGCCACGCAGCAGAGGGTGATGGAGGAGAGGAGCAGAGCATGGTGAGGAGCTGGGTCGGTGCGTATTGAAGAGTCTGGGTGAGTTGTCCCCTGGGTTGTGAGGGAAGGTGTGAGTGGTGCCTCTATCAACTGGCTCATGGTTTGGGTTTGTTTTGTAGGTGCAAAGCACGGAGGGAAGCGGGAGATCTGCACAGGAGGTGACTTGAGCAAGGTCAGTGACAATTAGCAGGCTGAACTGGCAGTTGTTTTCCAGGTGTTGTGTTGTCAGTGTGTGATGAGCATCCCTTGTTTGTGTTTTCCAGGCTGCACACAGGGCTGGACGTGGCACCCTGTGACCATCAGAGGCCAGACAGGTGAGCCACAAAGGTGAGAGTGGTAGATGGGAATAGCTGTGGGCAGACTGTGGGCTCAGGCAGTGTCTCAGCATGTGCTGTTTGCTTCAGTTTTGCAGCCTTGGAGCAGTGGAGCAGCATGCCAACGGGCCATCTGTGGAGATGACACAGGCGTCAGCCAGGTTGGTGTCTAGGAGAAAGTTACCTGTGGGAACTTAGTGAAGCATCTACCTTTTGGGTGTGTAGGTGCTGTGCAGGCTGCCGTTGGGGTTGGGTGGGTGTTTGGGGTGAGCCAGGGTGGTAGCAAGGAGGGTCGTGGTACTTGTCACAAGCACAGCAGTGATTTGGGTCTTTTGGTATCTTAGATGCCACAAGCAAGGATGGCCTCAGCATCTGATTCTGGAACCAGCAGGTGAGGAGAACACCATGGGGGTTCTGAGCAGGGGATATTGAAGAGGTTGGCAGTGGCTGATGTGATGCTTATCAGTACTAATTGTGAGTTTGTCGTTGTTTTTCCAGATCACTATGAGGAGCCTGGCGATGGCAGGAACATCCCGGCGAGGATGGCTTGTCGAGGAGGAAGGCTGCGGAGCCCTGGCCATCTGAAAGCTAAGTGGAGGGGCTGGGAGGAGGGGACAAGGTTGGGGGTTGGAGGCGGAGGGTTTCAAAGTTGGTGTAGGGGAGAGGACTGGCAGGGCACAGTCCCCTTGGGGCAGGCAAAGGGAGCAGGTTACTCTTCAGCACAATGTCAGCATGGGCAGGGCAGCTCCAACCTGTGTCTGGCGTGTACTTCGTGTTGTCTGTTTTCTGTGTCTTAGACTGTATGTTCCTTGGGTCTTGGTGCCTCCATAGCTCAGTGACCAGCAGGCACCTCGGTAGCCCTCCCAAGAGTCCAGAATGCATCACTTCACTGGCACAGAGCCTGTTGAGCCCTTCTCATCTCACAATTACAGCTTCATGCTTGGATCTCTTTAGTGTGTGTCACTTGCTGGCTGTTCCTGAGCGTTCATCTCTTGCGGTGGCCAGCCAGGTGCTGCCCGCAGCTCTGCTCTTGAGTCTGCTGTTTCCACAGAGTCATTTTCTGGGGTTTCATCCCTGTGTCCTCACTGGTCTTGGGTCTTCGAGCATGGCTTCTCACACATCCCTTATTCTGGCTTCGATGGCAGCTTTCTCTTGTGTGTGGCTGCAATCTCCTCTCCTTGGCAGGTCTGCTTTAGAGCATCTGTGCCATCGTGGCACTGTAGGGCTTCTCTGCCAGCATCATCTTCCCTATGGGAATCTTTTACTGAGCAAGGACAAGAGACTTATAGAAAGTTACAAAGGTCTTGTGAAACAAAGATCCTGATCTTGTTGAAACAAGAAGATGGGGAAGCACGTGCTTTTCTTAAAATGTGGCAGAATTGCCGAAGTTGCTGTAGCTGAGCGACGTCTGCTCGTGACAAAATCAACAATATGGAAACCAGACCTTCAGCATTTAGGCTGCCCACCTCCAACTGAAGACCTACCCACCGTGTGTCCTGTACCACGAAATCAGAGTGAGAAATTCACTAACCAATCAGAGTAGAATAACCGTGAATATGTATTAGGTGGAGCAAACTAACCAAAAGTGTGTGAATGTGTAGAGTTTTGTGACTTCAGGGGGCAGCTTTGTGTCTTACCGCCTCTCGCCCTGTGTTTGCCTAAATGAATGAAATAAATGAAAATACCTTGGCTCTGTATGTATTTGGCATCTTGCATAGTAGGTGAATGACCCCACTTTTGGTATAATGAGGTATAACACTCGGGGTGTCCGTGTGTAGTCCTGGTCTGTGTGTGAGGGTTGGAGCTTCCCTGCCCAGGGATGCAGCAGTACTGATGACAGGGTAGTGTAGCTTATGGGGGGGGTGGAAGTAAGTTGGTTTGGGACCAGTTTCTGTTGGCAGAGACCATAACGGTCCATCTCTGGGCAAACAGGTGTAGGCAGCTGCCACAGTTGTGTTCACTTTTCTTTATGGTCCGGGGCTAGGATTGGATCCAGCCGCACCTAGACTCCTCTGAGAAGGAGTTTAGAAAGCAAGGGGGTCCAGTCTGAACCTCGTGACTGGTTGGGAGCAGCAGTTAGTGTGGAAGGGGAGCGGGTCAGATCTGGAAGGTGCCTTAGCTTGCACAGATGGGGCTCCCTAGCTGGGTTTTCTTCTTCTAGCTGTAGTGAGAAGGTATATGCAAAAGGCAGAGAGACCTCTGGCCTCACCAAGCTACCTGTGGCTGTGCAGGTGACTTGCTTTACAGGGTGTGTTTGTGTTGTTTCAGATGCAGAGCAACAAGCAGCAAGGCCAAGGGCACGGAAGAGGGGAGCAGAGTGCCGGCTGAAGAAGGACAGTCATGCAGCTCCGGAGTATCGGCAGGACAGCTGGTGGTTCTGACAAGCTTGAGCTTCTCTGGCTGGATTTTCTGGGTGCAAATCCAAGTGTGAAGTGAGATGTTATCAGCAGAGCGGCCTCTGGCAAGGTGAGTGATGGATGGGGTGCTGAAGCAGCAGGTTTGAGGTGCAGTGTTACGCAGAGGGACAAGCCAAAAGGCACGGAGGGAGCAGAGCGCTGGAAGGTGAGTTTGGGCGACGGTGTTGGAGGGAAGAAGCAAGTGGTGGCTGTGTTGGCTGCCTTCTAGGTGTTGGGGTTTTTATTTTGGAGGCACAAAGCCAGGAGCAGAGCAGGACATCAGCACTGCAGGTGACTTGGGGGAGGTGAGCAGTGACTAGTGGGCTGAAGTAGCAGGTGTTTTTTCAGGTGTCATGTTGTCAGTTGTTTTAGGAGCATCCCTTGGTTGTGTTCATAGGTGGTACACAAGCCCTCCTAGTCCCCTGGGGTCCCTGCCTGGATTGTTCAGGATGGCCTGGTGCTGTGCATTGCATTTCCAGAGACAAACAGCAGCTTGGCAGCTTGTGGTCAGGACTCCGGAGAGATTTGGGAAGGCCCCAGAGCACCTTCTGCATCCTCTCACAGTCAGCATGTGAGTGAAGTGATGCAGGATTCCCACCTCCGTGCCAGTCCTGCGTGTCATCCTCTTCCCCCGTGGTTCCAGACTGTCAGCATGGGAGAGACTTGCTTCCCCTCCAGGTCCAAGTGTTTCCCAGTGCATGAGGGACCTGCCACAGAACCTAAGCTTTCCTATTGCATTGATTGAAGAGCTGCATAACACTTAGAGCCTGGTGTAGGTTGGCTTCTTCCTGCTAAGAAGCCATTTCTTCACAAAATGCTTTTTTTGTCTAAGATGGAGACATACAAGTCTCCATACAAGCGGTGACCAGATCTGTGCTGGAAAATGGACTTGATGGAAAGTACCAAACTTCTCTTTTGTTGCAATCCGTAATGATTTTTTTGGCCTCAAATGTTTTTTTGTGCTGCTTCTCAAACACACTTTCCCAGCCTTTTTTTAAATGTAAGCAGACATTGATAGAAAAACCAGCACTCAGAATATTGATGGAAAAATAATTCTGAACAATTTCAGAACTTCACAGACTTGTTTATAAGACTTACTTCTTTGAAAAAGTGACACACTTGTTGCTAATCAATTAATAACGCATTATTTTTCACTTCATAATGGAGTCACAAGCTGCTGTCGCCAGACCCTGGTCTCTGGGAGGCTCTTTGTAGAAAATCATGCATAGGAATAGGATCATCCTCTAGGAAAGCTGGAAACACTGTGGTTCATAAGTTGGATTTTTTTGTGGAGTAAAACCTGGCCGTGTTGGGCAAGCCTCCTGGAAATACCCCTGATTTCCTAGGAACTTGCTGGAGAAATCCCAAGGCAGACTGACCATGACACCTGAAGCAGATACCAGCCACTGGTGTGTTCAGATGCTGAACAAATATTTCTCATACTCCCTTTCAACTGCTGGAAACCTGCCAGAGGTAAATCCCATCTTTAATTTCTGGAGCTTTGCTGTTTTCCTTATTTTTCTGCCTAAGGTGCATGATCTGAGGTCTTAGTGTTTGAACTTGGACTGGAAGATGCAGTTAAAATACTCATCTTTATGCAGAAAGCAACCAGGGAAGACATTCTCAAGTCTCAAGAGGAGCTTCTGCTCTCTGTCTCATGATAGAAGAGGAAAATGATAATGAAATGTGAAACTCTGAAGTAGCTCAGATGAGTTTCAGTGTTCTGCTTATTATAGGGACAACTGAAATTCCCCATATTAGATTCTGTGCTTTAAAAAGCAACAGTTCAGATGAACAAAACTGATCTCAGCTGGTGCATTTCTTTACCAAGTGGGGTTCTATGGTCTCTTTGAGCAGTCTATCAGCTGAACTGCTGGGATTTTCCATTTATTCTTTTTTAAATTGATTTTACATGACTAAGAGTGAGTTATGTGGAAAATCAACTCCAGGAAGCTTATCTCAGTGAAACCCAAGAAAAGGTAACATGCATAAATTAGGATGAACTATATCCCGAGATAAACTTTATTAATCAGGTTAAAAGAAGATACAGAGACCTGAGAGTATTTTAATGTTACATAAATAATTTTTTATTTATATAACAGCATTGCCTGACTTGGTTTAGTTCTCAATGCACAAAATCTCATAGGTATGTAAGCAAAAAGCTCTGGTCCTAAGAGGCAGCATGGGTTACTTTAATATGTGCCAGTTGGTGTGGGGAGAAACTCATTCTATTGTAGTAAAAATATCTCCATCTTAATAGACCTAGCAGACTTTGTTTACAGAAGCTTTAGTACCAAAAAATACATTAATAAAAGAGGCTAGAAAAACATATTGGAAATATTAGTCTGCACTTCCAAAATATTCTTTTAACAATTTCAAATAAAGATTTTCCAGAATTTGTTGGGAAGTGGAGGGAGAATAAGAAATTTACCTGGAAAACCATGCTGACTGCAAGAGGAAGAACACCATTTGGCATCTGATTTTTTTTTTTTTTTACTGATTTTTGTTACCTAACCAAACACTTTCACTTACTGATTTTATCAAAGCTAAAAGAAATTGTCAAAACATCCCCCACTAATTTGAAATTAATTTGTTGTCTAATCTAAAATACTCTAAAATAACCTCTGTCTCTGAGCAGGGCTTGGCCTGCTAAAGTCACAGCTCTGATCTTGAGGGAATGAGTCCTCAGAGAAGAGCAGGGACAGGACTGATGTCATTCACAGCATTTTTCCCTGGCTGCCTGGAGCCTGATAGCTGGTTCCAGCTCTTCTATGTTCAGTAGGGATCAGTGGGAATCTCAGCAGGAGGTTTAAACACCCCCATCTGTCTCCCAGCAAAGGTCTGCTGTTGTGTGTTCACATCTCCTTCACACTTCCCCTGCTCCTGCATTTTCTCCAAGATCTTTTCTCCTCCTCTTGTGAGGAAGATGCCAGAGTGACAGTAACAAAAGCTGGAACTTTTGGTAAAAATACATTCAATATTTCTGCATGTCATGGACTTCTAGGCAGTGTTAGGTGCTTGCTACAGCTACAGCCATCTCCAGGTTTTCTCTTAACTTTCTGCAAGGGAGCTGTGCACAGTGGTAAATAGCATGATGCAAATCAGACTCACCATAAACTCCTGTGAGATGTGCAGTTGTTGTACAGAGCATCTTTGAAAGGGGAGCAAAAGCAAAGCTCAAGGGATGACATGATACCTCTCTAATGGTTTCCTGACTGATTTGCATGTATGCAGATTTATGCATTCTGTTTGTATGTACTTGTTTCCCAAAGCTCTGTATGATTAATTTATTTCATCCTGGTTTTGTAGTAGCTTGAAATTTATCCATGCACTGTTCAGTATCTGGTCCTATTGCCCTCAAAAGTGTTGAGGTTCCTCAATCACATTCAGCTGTTCCCCCTAAATGACTTCTTCAGGATCAGGTTGGAAGCACCTGAAGAACAGAAACAGTCTTTTCTTATGCTGTAATGACAGGTGCATTTTCACTTTGTCAGTTAAAAGGTAACAAGGTCCACAGATGAGGCTCTGGAGGAATGGTTCAAGATGCAGCTTCTCCCAGCTCAGATGCATTACACAGACTTGCAGGCTGCTGCTGAGGTAAATCCTTTTCTTATTTTCTCCCCCTCAACAGCAGAGTTCAAAGCTCTTCTAATTGCAGGGGACCTTGGGTGGTTCTTCCTGGAGAAATTAAGTGGACAAATTAAAATGCAGCTTTCATGGCATTTTCACTGACACCTCTTGTGCCTGGAGGTCAAATGTTTTCACTTATTTATGGAACTTGGCATTGTTATCCTGAAGTAGAATTTGATTGTTGTTGGTGTTAATTTTTCTACTCCTACTGTTACTTTATTTTTCTCTCTTTTTCAAGTTAGCAGTTTAGATGCAGAGCAACACAAGCATGCTTGCTTTCTTTAGGAATTTCTTTCTTTCCAAATGTATTTATTTCTTTAAATCTTTCTTAATATCTTTAAAAATTTATATCTGAATTTATTTCTTCCTTTCTCTCCACATGGCTTTCTTTCTACAAAGTATCTTTTCTTTCTGGCTGCATCTTTTCTTCCTTGCTTTCTTGCCCCCTTTCCTGCTTTAGCACCCCCATTCCGTCTGTCTTGCCGCCCCCCCCCCCCCCGGCTTCCCCCCTTTCCCGCCCCTTTTCTCGCTCCCCCCCCCCCCTTTCTTACCCTCCCTCTTTATTTCTCTCTCCCGTCCCCGCCGGGAGGGGGGGGAGGGGTCGGACGGTTGGGGGGGGGCGCCTGAGCGGGGGTCGCGCGCCTGCGGGGGGGGGACCCGCCCGGGGAGGGGCGGGGCGGGCGGGGCGCGTGCCCCCTGCGGCGGGAAGCGCGCGGGCGTCTCGCGGGGGCGTCTCTAGCGGGGGCGGGGGGAGCAGCGGCCGCGAGCGCGGGGCGGGAAGAGTCGCGCGCCTGGGGGAGGGGGAGAGGGGAGGGGGGAGAGCGCGTGAGGGGGAGAGGAGGGCGGGAAGAGCGCGAGAGGGAGAGAGATCGATCCCTGAGGGGGAAAGGGGAAGGGGAAGAGCAGCTGAGAGGGAGAGGAGAGGGGGAAGATCCCTGAGGGGGAAAAATGGATCCCTGAGGTGGGAAGGGGAAGAGCACCTGTGACGAAGAGGATAGAGGGAAGATCCCTGAGGGGGGAGGAGCACCTGAGGAGAGGAAGAGAGGCGGAAGATCCCTGATGGGGACGGGAAGATCCCTGAGGGAAAAGCACCTGAGGGGAGGAGGGTGGTCAGGGGTTTGCAGCTTGTTGAGGATCTGAACTCTTCTGGGATGGATGGTCAAGGGTCGATTGTTGCCTTGGGGCAAGAGCATTGCCAGTTCCTTTGCGCCAGT